>NC_043017.1:27222010-27232010 GCF_006345805.1 Octopus sinensis
CGTTACTCTGATTATGGCAGACTTCAAAGGATCTTCTGTGTTATGGGTATGTTCATTGACCTCTCTCTCTAAAACACTCCACGTGTAATAGTCCAATGGATGGAGATCTAGGGAATTAGGAGGCCAAATGTTAGGTGAACATGAATATTTTCAGCCATCCACCACTGTGTTACTAGAGCCATATGCGATAATGTAGAGTCTTACTGAAACCTCATGTCACCTTCCATTCCATATACTGTCTATCCAGAGCCTAGCAATTTTTCCAGTTTTTAAAAAAAAATGTCTTACTATACCGATGATACGTTTCCATGTTCAGTCTCTATCTCCTTACAAAATCTGTAGACGAAAGATCTAGCAACTTATAAAAAACGTAATATTTCTAAATCACTATGCTAAGCCTTTCACCCCTAAATAACAGCATGCCATTTCAATTCTTGAGTAAACGGAGGGTCTGGCATAATTATTTTCTGAAACAAAGATTATACAGAGTTAGCAATAATGCAGAAATGATCCCGAAAATCTATGTACTCAAATACCCGACGCATCCTGTCTATATATATATATATATTATAATATATATATATATATATATATATATATATATATATATATATATATATATGTATGTATGTGTGTGTGTGTGTGTGCGTATGTGTGTTTATGTGTGTGTGTGCATATATGTATCTATCTATCTAACTATCTACATATATATATATATATATATATATATGTAGATAGTTAGATACATAGGCGCAGGAGTGGCTGTGCGGTAAGTAGCCTGCTTACCAACCACATGGTTCCGGGTTCAGTCCCACTGCGTGGCATCTTGTGTCTTCTGCTATAGCCTCGGGCCAACCGATGCCTTGTGAGTGGATTTGGTAGACGGAAACTGAAAGAAGCCTGTCGAATATATGTATATATGTATATATATGTATGTGTATGTATATGCATATGCGAGTGTATGCGTGTGTGTGTGTATCCATATATTTACGTATGCATAATATACATACATAGCGTGAGTAATATCTATGCATGATTGTATATAAGAAGACATATTTAACTGGCCATTTGTCATTTAACGTTGTACATGCGATAAATCTGTCGTTTTTAATGAAATGCTTTATTAGCAAATAAAACCAGCGGTCCTTTACATTAGCAACACCTTGTTTCTAAACTAAACAACTTGCAATAAAATAACGGATCCGACGTCCAGTTGCTTCTTAACTATGTTTGCCAGTATTTTATGACTTTTCAAATTCTCTTTAATTGGTACATATTCAAAATATATTAATAAATGAAACGTAACTGTGTTAGTAGGAAGGATATGATTTAACATCATGTGAACGGCATTGTTCAGGTTTTTCCCATAAACATATATGTGGCAGCTGGATGAAAAAATCACACCTACTGAGCTCATTATTCAATATTGCGGATTATAAATACCTGTTTGTTAGTATTCCATTGAAGTATTCACGCAACACCACTTCATACTGAAGTCTTCTTTATTTGGTTTAGTATATAATTAACAGTAGACTGAATTGCGAGATGGTTTCTTAAGTAGTATATACTACAAAAATACTCGGGTACGTGTGTATCATGAGTTGAAGACGGGGAGGATGACTTCCCTTCACAAATACTGAGAGGTCACAGATAGTGTGTCTATAGCCAGCTGGAAGAGGTATCTTCCTGGGGCTACAAACTACAGTAGCATCCACCCTTATGGGTTAGCCATATTCAAATGGCAAATATGCGTCACGATGTGTTACCGCTACTGTTTATAACTCGCTCTGAGATTTATCACTACAAAAATAGTTCTATAACTACTATACATGCTGTCAGAATCGTGATGATTCTATCATAACTAGTGAATATACTTTAAGTGTTTCCTCAGAAAGTGACCCAGGGACCTCACAGACCGTAGTGTTATTATTAGCCGAGGCCAAAGTTATTTTTTGACGTAAATATTTGGAGAATATCATATTGATCATTAATTATTCATCGATAAATATTTAAATCTCTAGAGTCAATATCGATATCAAATATTGGCACAAAGCTAGAAACTTTTTGGGAGAGGTACGTTGAATATATTTACCCCAGTTCTCAACTGGTATTTTTATTTTATCGACCCTGAAAGTATAAAAGACAAATCAACCTCAGAGGAATTTGAACTCAGAAAGCGGCCGAAACGCCGCGAAGTATCTTGCCCAGCATGCTAAAGATTCCTATTTCTTTACTACCCACAAGGGGCTAAACATAGAGGGGACAAACAAGGAGAGACATAGGTATGAAGTCGATTACATCGACCCCAGTGCGTAACTGATACTTAATTTATCGACCCCAAAAGGATGAAAGGCAAAGTCGACCTCGACGGAATTTGAACTCACAACGTAACGGCAGGCGAAATACCTATTTCTTTATTACCCACAAGGGGCTAGACGTAGAGGGGACAAACAAGGACAGACATAGGTATTAAGTCGATTACATCGAGCCCAGTGCGTAACTGGTACTTAATTTATCGACCCCGAAAGGATGAAAGGCAAAGTCGACCTCGGCGGAATTTGAACTCAGAACGTAACGGCAGGCGAAATACCTATTTCTTTATTACCCACAAGGGCCTAAACACAGAGGGAACAAACGAGGACAGACAAACAGATTAAATCGATAATATATCGACCTCAGTGCGTAACTGGTACTTATTTAATCGACTCCGAAAGGATGAAAGGCAAAGTCGACCTCGGCGGAATTTGAACTCACAACGTAACGGCAGGCGAAATACCTATTTCTTTATTACCCACAAGGGGCTAAACACAGAGAGGACAAACAAGGACAGACAAACGAATTAAGTCGATTATATCGACCCCAGTTCGTAACTGGTACTTATTTAATCGGCCCCGAACAGATGAAAGGCAAAGTCGACCTTGGCTGAATTTGAACTCACAACGTAACGCAGACGAAATACCTATTTCTTTATTACCCACAAGGGGCTAAACACAGAGGGGACAAACAAGGACAGACCTAGGTATTAAGCCGATTACATCGACCCCAGTGCGTATCTGGTACTTAATTTATCGACCCCGAAAGGATGAAAGGCAAAGTCGACCTCAGCGGAATTTGAACTCACAACGTTGCGCCAGACGAAATACCGCTAGGCATTTCGCCCGGCGTGCTAACGATGCTGCCAGCTCACCGCCTGTCTGAAAAGTCAATTAATATTTGCCGAGAAATATACGAGAGGCCCCGCAAAAAATTCACTCTAAATTTTTTTTATTTTTCTATGTACCACCTGTATTATTTTTTCTATCCTTTTTCTACGAACGCATATATCTTAACGGCTAGGATATTCGTCTCACGAGCGAAGTTTGTAATTTCGATTCCCCGTGGGATGTTTTGTCTTTTAGCAAGAGAATCCATTGTACAATATTCCCGTTCACTCAGCTGGATAAAAATTACTAATACCCGTATATCAAGGGCCTGGGATTGTTATATTGTGTCATGCTGAATCTTTCCGAGAACCACATCAAGGTTAAACGTGTCTGTGAAGTGTTCCCCCACCGTCGACGTAACAGAGAGAGTGGTAGTTTTCTATTCTTGTTTAAAACGGTGACTGACCTCTCGGGTAAGTGCGATGCTTTTTATTTCGATGCTTTTTCGTCCCACACTATATTTTCTCGTATTTTTCAAAACGTAGGGAGCAGTTGTGGAATATTTTCACTTAAACCAGACACCACGCCACAATCAGTGAGGATTATCAACTGTGTGGCACAAATCTAATATGAATATGTTTGCCATTTTATGTTTTAGAAGCGCACCTTAATGTTTAAATTTCTATAAAAACTGTATTTCTTTAAATATTTACTAATATTCTCATCACATACATAGATAATTATTCTGCTGCCTCAGTATTCCGCCAAAATTTCACGAACTACTATACGGAGATCTTTTCGGTTTGAACGGCAGTTTTTAACATAATATCTAGGTAACCAAAAAATTTTAAACTTAGTATACTGGTAGAATGTTGTTATAAAACATATTTTTCTCTTGGCTTTATTGAGAAAAGTCTATAGTTTGCAAGATATTTGTTGTTTTTTCTTCAATTTCTGCAATTTCAACCAATCATTTACGTATATTGAGGTAAAACGCATTCTCTGCCGTATGAATATGTCCCTCGTTTAAGAAACAGATTGGGTTTATTTACATTTGTGAAGAAAAAAAGATACCCTTCACTCCACCCCTAACCCGAAAAACAAATTGATATGCAGTAGATCGATCGATACTAGGGTCATAATTATGAGTGACAATTTCATATGATACCGCTAGAAAAAACTGCCGTTCAAACCGAAAAGATCCATATCTAATTACATACATGGATAATTATCCTGCTGCCTCAGGATTCCTCCAAAGACTTACGAAATACTATTCAGAGTATGTAAACATAACCAGCAGCTCTGGGAATCCGCTTTAGATTCTAAGTGGTTATTTTGATATCAGCTTTAGTCAAATTCTGGTCTTTACAATGATAAATGGTATTGTTGTTACAATATTACGTTGCTCACGCAAACCTGTAATCAGGGACGTTACCGATTTTACCACATGGAATTTTATTTAAAGTTGTAGTAAATAGCAAGATAGTATAATGAAAATTTCCTCGGATCTTTTCGGTTTGAACGGCAGCTTTTTCTAGCGGTGTCATATGAAATTTTCACCCATAATTATGACCCTAGTATCGATCTATTGCATTTCAATCTGTTTTAGGGTTAGGGTTAGGGATGGTGGGAAGTGTATCTTTTTTCTTCACAAATGTAAATAAACCCAATCTGTTTCTTAAACGAGGGACATATTTATACGGCATAGAATGTTTTTTTTTACCTCAATAGACGCCAGTGATTGGTTGAAATTACAGAAATTGAAGAAGAAAAGCAACAAATATCTTACAAACCATACAATTTTCTCAATAAAGCCAAGAGAAAATGATGTTTTATAAACACATTCTACCAGTATAGGATGTTTAAAATGTTTTAGTTACCTAGAAATTATGTTAAAAACTGCCGTTCAAACCGAACAGAATCATTTTCTCTTCTATATTGTATGTAACGGTGTATATTTGGCTGATTCTGTATCAGTTGTTGATATCAAGTAGAAGATCAATTTCTAACTCCAAGCAACAGAATCATTTCTCCGTAGACGATTGTTAAAGGGGCGATGGCTTCAATCGGTTTAGTTTACCTTAAAACATCACCTGAAGATGTCAAAAGAACAAAGAAGCAAAAGCGTATGGTGACCTATAAAACAGAGTTTCAGTTTCGATATGATGAGGAAATATACATTACTCTAGGATATATTAAATGATATTATCGGAGGGAATCACAAATGCGTGGTGATGTCAGCAGTTTGATAAAATCTTTTGCATTATTCTTACTGACTCGTGTGTTCAGTCAAAACATTAAGTTGACATTTAAAAAATGTTAATCCCTTACGCGTTAACGTTATTCATTTCCTTGTTTGCTTCTAATTCTTATTTTTTTTTCGTGAAATGGTATCTGATTTATTAAAAAATAAAACAATATCCGCGAGATATTCTAAATGTCACGTTCAACTTCAACATTGAATGCACATTTTCAACGATGCGTCTGGCAACATTTAATCACGAACCAATCGTTCCAGGAGCATAACTGCCAGAGTTAGTATATATTCCTATGTGTATATATGCATACATATAATATATATATATATATATATATATATGTATATATGTATATATATATATATATATATATTCATACATCTGTATATATATGTATATATATATATTCATACATCTGTATATATATATAAATATAAGTATATTCATACATCTGTATATATATATATATATATTCATACATCTGTATATATATATATATGTATATATATATATTATATATATATATATACATATATACAGATGTATGAATATATACATATATATATATATATATATATGTGTGTGTGTGTATGAATTTATACACATATATATACACAGGGGTTGCACAAAATGATGGAAACACCTAACATCATAGCATGATAATTCTGAAATATATATAAAATCGTCAAATGCTTGTTTATTTTTATGTTTTTTTTTTTATATTTATTATTAGTCTTGCTTAATATGATTTGCCAAAATTGCATCAGAAAACGGTAATTAAAAATCATTGAAATGATGTCAAATTTGACCTCTTTCAAACAGATCAAATTGTTGGTAATCGTACGGCAGGCGCTAGCGTAATAAAAATAGACGAAATGCTTGGTGTATCAAGAAGTGCTGTCTCAAATGTAATGGCAGCCTTTGAGAAAGAGAGAAAGACCTTCTCTTCGAAACAAAATTCCGGAAGAAAACCAAAACTTTCAAGTTTGGACCGTCAGATACTTACGCGAATAGATTACCGACCACCTCGAGAACCCAGTATCAACAAAAATTCTTCGCCGGGAGCTGCAGAAAGCCGGATTTCACGGGAGGACTGCAATCAGAAAACCACTGCTTTCAAAAACAAACGTTGTAAAGCGTTTAGAGTGGAGTAGAAACCTACGGAAATGGTCCCCAGAGCAGTGGAAGTATGTTAGTTACCTTATTTCCGACAACCGGCCGAGTATCGGTGTGGACACAGCCAAAAGAATCATTTGACCCAGACTGCCTTCTTCCAGCAGTTAAATATTGAAGAAGATCTGTAATGACGTGGTGCTATATCATGGAAATCCGCGGGTCCACTGGTTTTCCTTCATGACAGAATTAATAATCAAGACTATTTAATCATTTTGTCTGATCAAATTAATCCTCTGGTTACGGAACTGTTTCTGGAGGGAAACGCAATCTTTCAAGATGATAATACACCAATTCAAACAGCTAAAGTTGTTAATTAAGGGCATGGGGAATATTCCAGTGAAGTTAAACATCTTATCTGGCCACCACAGTCCCCAGATCTCAATATTATCGAACATTTATGGCGCATATTAGAAAAACAATTAAGGAGTCGCTATCCTCCATCATCATCACTACAGGTACTGGAGACAGTTTTAGCTGAAGATTCGACAAAAATTCCTTTGGAAAAAGGTCTAAGTGTGTACGTGTCCATACGTCGTAGAATTCAAGATGTAATTACTGCTAAAGGCGGTCCCACTCCATATTAATATATAATTGTTTGACATTTCAGGTGTTTCCATTATTTTGTCCAACACATGTATATGTATGTGTATATATATATATTATATATATATATATATTATATATATATATATATATATATTTGAGTAGTTGAATGAATTATCTTATTATGGATAATTCGGTTAACCGATACCTGGGTAGCAAATTCACGTCAGAAAAACACGGTTGAAGCTACATTATCGCTATGGGCTCCGTGTGGGCAGTCATCTGAAAGTTTTTCTGCATCTTGATGCTGACATAATTTCCTTGTTTTTCCTGATGAGAAGTCGGCATAATGCACCCCTTATTCCTTCGAAATAAGGAGTATGCAGCCTTCGAAACATATGTCGAGAATAAAGGAATTTTGTTAATTCGTCGTTCAACTCCATTCTTTCATTTATTTGTATAATATATATATATATAATATATATATATATATATATATATATATATATATATGTCTTGCTCGTCATCCGTCTGGAATAGCATAGCTATTTTCTTTATTATAGGCACAATGGCTTGATTATATAGAGGGGACATAACAAGACAAACGGGAACATAAAACAAATGATGTATGATTGATGGAATGATTAACAAATAATGATAATGAGACGGTTTGACTTACTTCCGCTGCGAAACGAACCGTGAACTTTTCACATTAATTCTCAATACCATCGGTTTTCACTGTGAGGCGAAACCACGATGGTCTTCGTTAGTCTTTTTATTTTCCTTTTCTATCTTATTTTTTTTTCAAGCATTACATTTTTTCCTTTTGTTTTTACAATTTCAAAAACAAATAACGTAAGTTCAATTCTCAGTTCATTTGCCGTTCAATTCACATTGTTTTTTAAACATTAGTTGCGTTACACTCGTAATTATACCTACCGTCTACGCTTATTTCACCACACTTATCTTTATATATAAAAGTAAGGTTGTGTGCTGTCTGTCTCCTACGATTTAGACTCCTAACTACTCCCACACTTTGCGGTGCAGTTTAACCAAAACCGGGTATCTTATAGTCGTGATTCATATCGGCCCTTCTGGGTATTAGCGCGCGTCTACGATGAGTCTACGATTTAAAAAAAAAATTACCATCATTTTTTTCCATTTTAATGCATTTTTTTTGCTATTATATAAGGGAAGTAACTCTCTAAAAATGTATTATTAAATCTCAGAACGTAAAAAGCTACAATAACACCCCTCCTTTGTGGTTAGCCATATTGAGATGGCTATTATACTTTACATCTCTAAAAATACTTACATAGTTTTTTTTCCCTTACAAACCCGAGCAACGCCGGGCGATACTGCTAGTTCTTTATACGACATTTCTTCTTCCTTTCGTTCTCTTTCTTTCCTTGTGTTTTGCTTCTCGAGTCTACCGCTTCGTTCACATCTTCCTCCGTTTGTGTATCTGTAATTTCTCCCGGCTGCAAAGACGTCTCTTCCATCAGTTCTTCTTTATCTTTGATCTTAAACAACTCTAGATGTTCTCGCTCTGTTTCGTCTTCGTTTTGCAGTTCCATCGCTCTCTCTATCTCTTCTATTGTTCGTTCCTCAGTGTTACAGTTCTGATATGTTATATTCTCTTCCATTCTTCTACTCTGCCATTCCTCTACTATTTTCTAAAGTTGGCGACTTTTTACGTTCTCTCTTCCTGCTCTTCACCATATTCGTTCTGTTATTGTTCTCCTTCTACTCTTCATCTGCTGCTTTTTTTTTCCACCGTTGTTTCCAACCTTTTCTCTGCTTCTGTATTCGAGGATTTCCTTCGTTATGCCCCCTCATTCCACACAAGTAGCATTCTGGGGGCCTTCCCTGCAGCACAATATCAAACTTTTCACAGGTCGGTAATTCTACCGTTTCCCGTATTTCCTCATAGTATTCTGAGGTTATGCCGCAAACTGCTTCAATTTCATAAGCCCAAATATTCAAACGTTGTGTTTTGGTCACTGTTGGTACGTTCACCTTTTTTTTTCCTGTCTTCAAATTCTCTCCGAAGATTTCCATTATTACCCATTCGGGCTCTATTATGGGTGGGATTCTTCCAACTCTAAATTTCAGCAACGTTTTACCGGGTTTGTCGGGTATGAGAGTCTACCTGTTTCCTCCTATCACTTGGTCGTTCATCTTTGCCGCCTCCATATTTTCAAATATAACATTTACCGTGACGTATTGGCTTCCTCTATTTATGAAAACCACTCTATCCATACAACACGATACCATTGCTTCTATTTGGGATCTTTTCCTTTTGAACGGCAGTTTTCCACACAATTTCTAGTTAACTAAACATTTATAATCTTCGTATACTGGTAGAATGTTGTGTGTTTTAGACGCAGCAAATGATTTTAGCTCAATAGAGGCCATTGATTGGTTAAAATTAGAAAAATTAAACTACATTACACAAACAAATTACAATTTTCCTAATAAATCCAAGAGAAAAAAATGTTTTATTTTGACACATTCTACCAGTATACGAAGTTTAAAAGTGTTTAGTTAGCTAGAAATTGTGTTAAAAACTGCCGTTCAAAAGGAAAAGATCCTCTATTTGAAATTCAGATGCTATTTCAATCCTCCTGGATTCGATGGAAAATGTTCTGTATATTACTGGTAAATTCCTTAACAATTTCTTTTTCTCCTCCGACATTACAAGCTTCACATTCGTTGCTTCTCTTTGTACTTTACTCATGTATCTCTTCATGTTTTTCAGGATCCCAATTCAACGACTTCGGTGTTAGGCTTCTTAATTCCACCTTTTCCGGGTCTTCCGCTGTCGCTTCCGTGAAGCACTTCATTTCTAATTTCTCCTTTACCGAGAAACGCCGGTGT
>NC_043017.1:27237010-27254510 GCF_006345805.1 Octopus sinensis
ATGCCGAATATTCGAATTGTATACATATTGTTTCTGAGTACCAAATACTCACTGAAATGTAATGCTTTGTCTACCAAACCATTCTAGGCGCATTTGAACCTTCCGTTAACCTGTGTTTTCTTTTTGTTTTTTTGTTTTGTTTTTATACTACTTAACCAGTTCATTGAAGTATTGAAACGTTTGCTGCCGATTCGCATACACACACTAACACACAATCACACAGACAAATGTACGTATGTATGCATACACACACACATATACATACATACATACATACATATATACATATATATATATATTACACATATACATATATCAATATAAATATATAATCGTATATATATATAATATATATATATATATATATATATATACACATATACATATATCAATATAAATATAAATTCGTATATATATATTATATATAATATATACACATATCATATATCAATATAAATATAAATTCGTATATATATATATATATATTATATCTATATATAACATATACATATATCAATATAAATATATATTCGTATATATATATTATATATATATATATAGTGAGATACACATACAGTACCTATACTCATATATGTTTATGCATATTATATATATACATAAATAAGTATGTGTGTACATACGTATGTATAATATATATATATATATCAAAAATTAAGATAAACTCCAGCTGTATAAAGATAAATAGTGCTGTTTATCTGAATTTCTAGTGAATATATTTTGTGTATCATACCTATTAATACCAAGTACATTAGTTGCCAAAACATTAAATTGAAAGCCGGCTGAATATTGATATATTCCGTAAAGCTTCAATTTATATACTTTTGTCTTTCCTCAAACTGTACATATTCATACGCACACATCCAAATATAATTTCACACACACACACACACACACATACACACACACACATTCGCGCGCGCACAAACACAGCCACAGATATATAAATAAATATACAAATATCTTTCTGGATTTATAAAATCATAAGGGCGTTTTCTAGAGTTCTGAGACTTATATATCGCCACTTCACTTCAAGCGGTTCATTGAAGAATTACTGCATTACTTAATGGACTGGTTTAACATGAAATGGAATATGCTGCTCAAGAGTAATCGCCATAATCCTTCCAGATTTCGAAACCATAATACTATGAGCATTTGTGTAACGTATTAACGACTAAGCCACCTGCCTTCTGATGTGGACGCTTCTGATGAGAACCCAGTAAGGTTCGAAACTGGATTAAATTTGTTCGTCATTTTGTCAGTCTGCAGAGCATTGGCTAAAAATTGCCGTTTATAATTGTACCACATGTTACATAAATAAATACATACATAGGCGCAGGAGTGGCTGTGTGGTAAGTAGCTTGCTAACCAGCCACATGGTTCCGGGTTCAGTCCCACTGCGTGGCATCTTGCGCAAGTGTCTTCTTCTATAGCCCCGGGCCGACCAATGCTTTGTGAGTGGATTTGGTAGACGGAAACTGAAAGAAGCCTGTCGTATATATGTATGTGTGTGTGTGTTTGTGTGTCTGTGTTTGTCCCCCTAGCATTGCTTGACAACCGATGCTGGTGTGTTTACGTCCCCGTCACTTAGCGGTTCGGCAAAAGAGACCGATAGAATACGTACTGGGCTTACAAATAGTAAGTCCCGGTTCGATTTGCTCGACTAAAGGCGGTGATCCAGCATGGCCGCAGTCAAATGACTGAAACAAGTAAAAGAGTAAACAGTATAATTACATAAATACATACATACATGCATGCACACATACATACAACACATACATACGCAGCAGACTTGGAAGGAACCCCCTTGGGGAGGGAATTCCTTGTCTGATAACCTTAAATATCTGCGCAAAGAAGTCGCACCAGGTTGCCGCAACGTATTATGTGAGGAAAATATGAACGTGTATAAAGAGAAGTCCATGCATGGATACTTTAGCGGAAATCTCCGATATGATAATAGCATTGATCACCTAAGCAACTGGATTCCCCACGTTGAAGGTTATGAGTCTGCAATCCAGGAACAGGAAATATCAACAAAAAACTTGATGTACCAAAGAGACAGATGCAGGAAGAGAAGTAAAATGGAACAACAGTTACATTCATGACAACAGAATTAAACACCAGTCCTAGGTCAGATGTGCCTACATACATATTTTGTCCTTTATCTGGTCAACAGATGGTGGACATCAGGCTACTATAATTGAACAGCACGTTCTATGAAGATAACGTTCGTACAATGCTTCCATACAACACTGTAAGTCTCTCTCTTTATAGTCATTTGACTGCGGCCATGCTGGAGCACCGCCTTTAGTCGAGCAAATCGACCCCGGGACTTATTCTTTGTAAGCCCAGTACTTATTCTATCGGTCTCTTTTGCCGAACCACTAAGTGACGGGGACGTAAACACATCAGCATCGGTTGTCAAGCAATGCTAGGGTACAGACACAGACACACAAACACATACGCACATACATACATATATATATATATGTATATACACACACATATATACGACAGGCCTCTTTCAGTTTCCGTCTACATCCACTCACAAGGCATTGGTCGGCCCGGGGCTATAGCAGAAGACACATGCCCGAGATGCCACGCAGTGGGACTGAACCCGGAACCATGTGGTTGGTTAGCAAGCTACTTACTACACAGCCACTCCTGCGCCTAAGTCTGTATCTGTATTTAAAGACTTGCGTATACAAGACATTACGCAGATACAGGCATGCGTCATTGGTGTTATTCTCTCTCTTTCTTTCTCATAAACTTTCACTTCCTTCCTTCCTCTTTCGAATTCATCCTCTCCTTACATGCCCTATTACGAAAAAAACTAAGCGAAGTTTCTTTTTTTCTTTTTTTTTTCGTTTTCCTCCATTTTTCATTTACTTGCCTGTGGCACTACACAAACCACCACAACCGAGAGAGAAAGACACAAACGAACGATATCCAAGCGTGACGCCCCAGGCAGAAACAACACGACTATTGTAAATATAACAACTGATGTGATTTTTCCAGCGAACAAAATCAAATTATTGGTTTCATCCATCCTGTTGTTGTTGCTGCTGCTGTTGTTGTATTCGTTGTTGTTATTATTGCTGTAGTTGTAGTTGCTTTTTCTTTCATTGTTTAAGTTGCTCTGTCTCCCTCCCTCTCTCCCACCCCATCTCTCCCTCTCTCTCTCCCTGTCTCTCTCTCTCTGTTGTTGTTGTTGTTGTTTTTGCTGTTGTTGTGGTTGCTCTTTTTGTCATTCTTTAAGTTGCTCTGTCTCCCTCTCTATCTCCCTCTCTCTCTCTATTTCCATCTCTCTCTCTCTCTGTTGTTGTTATTGTGATTGCTTTTTTTGTCATTCTTTAAGTTGTTCTCTCCCTCTCTGTCTCCCTCTCTCTCTCTCTCAGTCTCTCTCTCAGTCTCTCTCTCCCTCTCCCTCTCTCTCTCTCTCTCCCTCTCTCTGTGTTGTTGTTGTTGTTATTGCTGCTGTTGTTTATTTTCATTGTTTAAGTCTCTCTCTCTCTCTGTTGGTGTTATTGCTGTTGTTGTAGTTGTTTTTTTTTTCATTGTTTAAGTTGCTCTCCTTTCTCTCCCCCCTCTCCCCTCTCTCTCTCTCTCTCTGTTGTTGTGGGTTTTTTTCATGTTTAAGTTGCTCTCCCCCTCCCCCTCTCTCTGTCCCCCTCACTCTCTCTCTCTCTCTGTTGTTGTTGTGGTTGGTTTTTTTCATTGTTTAAGTTCCTCTCCCCCCTCTCCCCCTATCTCTCTCCCTCACTCTCTCTCTCTCTATATATATATCTCTCTGTCTGTGTTGTTGTATATTTTCTTATTGTATATATATTGTTTTTGGCCTTATCGTTCCATTGTATTTTCCAGTTCTGATTCTGGTGTTAACTTCGTTGTTCATCCTTCGTGCAGTGAGTAAATTGTTGTCATTTATTTTACGCTGATTTATTTTACTTCATTTCCTCTGTTTTCTCCTTTTCTTTTCCATTTTAAACATGTGTTGTCATTGCTGTTTCTGTCACTGTTTTAGATGATTATTTTTGCTGCTATTCTTCTTGTCATTCTAGTTACTGTACTTTCTTGGTGGAGGCGCAATGGCCCAGTGGTTAGGGCACCGACTCGCGGTCGTAGGATCGCGGTTTCGATTCCCAGACCGGGCCTTGTGAGTGTTTATTGAGCGAAAACACCTAAAAGTTCCACGAGGCTCCGGCAGGGGATGGTGGTGAACCCTGCTGTACTCTTTCACCACAACTTTCTCTCACTCTTACTTCCTGTTTCTGTTGTACCTGTATTTCAAAAGGGCCGGCCTTGTCACTCTCTGTGTCACCCTGAATATCTCCGAGAACTACGTTAAGGGTACACGTGTCTGTGGAGTGCTCAGTCACTTACACGTTAATTTCACGAGCAGGCTGTTCCGTTGATTCGGATCAACCGGAACCCTCGTCGTCGTAACCGACGGATTGCTTCCATCCACTGTACTTTGTTACCGCTGTAAACAGTTACATTCATGACAAAAGAATTAAACAATTTTCCTCTTTCAATCGTATTTCACTCTCTCTTCAAACTCTAATATGCAAGATAATGTACTATTATGACAGAAAGCAACACGAGAATGATTATATATTCAATATCATGTTTTCAGATGTAGACTCATAAATTTCATTTAAAATTCATTTGACACAAATACTGTCAAATCTGTAAAATCAACAGATATGTATTCTTTATCAATATGAAGCATTATATGACTTTATTAAAGACTACGCCAATAACCAACATCTCTAAATATAAGCCATTTTCTATCTCAATTATATATCTTAGCTCTTACATATCTTCCGTCAATTTTCATATTTAGAAGACTGTCATAGCTGTTTGCGTTCTAAGCCAGCCGGCTATTATGCTGATTAAAGGCATGTTATTAACGCAACATCAAAAATTGTTAGTAGTCACAGAGTGTAATATGATGCTATTTTGTTTTTGTTTTTGTAAATCTGTAGTCTAATTATCATGCCAGTTGATAATCGAATTCATATGACAATTGTGTATAGTTACTTTTATCAAATCAGTGATATGGCGCCACTATATTATCGAAATAAAATTGATGGAATACAAACAAATTCACTACGTGATGTAATTGGTAGATTCAAGCCCACTTCTTCACAGATATAGTTGAGAGATTCTTGCGATTTATCTGAAAGCAAAACAAATGTTGAGTGCCTTTAATGCTGATTACAACAGTTCCAGCTGCAATACAATAAATATGTAAGTGAAATCCGAATCAAGGTCAACGAGGTTGATAGGAGCGATAGTTAACACCATCTTCCATAGATAGATAGATAAATTTATAACGTATGTGAATATATTATGTGTGTATGAAAGCATATATATATATATATATACATATTTCATTTTTGGATTTGGTTTGCAAGATTCTTTATATGAGTTCGTGTGTTGAAGCATATTCTGTTGTGTCTGGGGAGAGTCATTCTCTTTTAGTACCTTATTATTTAACACACTCACCAGTAAATTTCCACTTATTTTGTTTTTTATTTTACTAAAATTTCGTTGCGTCTTGCAACCTTTTCAAAAGTCTTGACTCTTGAAAGAGTCAAGACTTTGAAAGTTGCAAGACGCAACGAAAATTTTAGTAAAATAAAAAGTCGAAATAAGTGGAAATTTTACCGGTGAGTGTGTTAAATAATAAGGTACTAAAAGAGAATGACTCTCCACAGACACAACAGAATATATATATACTCTTTTACTCTTTTACTTGTTTCAGTCATTTGACTGCGGCCATGCTGGAGCACCACCTTTTAGTACTTATTCTATCGGTCTCTTTTTGCCGAACCGCTAAGTGACGGGGACCTAAACACACCAGCATCGGTTGTCAAGCAATGCTAGGGGGACAAACACAAACACACACACACATATACATATATATACATATATACGACAGGCTTCTTTCAGTTTCCGTCTACCAAATCCACTCACAAGGCATTGGTCGGCCCGGGGCTATAGCAGAAGACACTTGCCCAATATGCCACGCAGTGGGACTGAACCCGCAACTGTGTGGTTGGTTAGCAAGCTACTTACCACACAGCCACTCCTATATATATATATATATATAGATATATATATATATATATATATATATATATATAAAGGCCGAATGAGTAAATTCTTGACATGTTATATTTTTAATTTCATGTACGTGCATTTTTTGTTTTGGGTTTTGTCGACTACTCGGTATAGTAGGGTCATTTGGGCACCGTCTGTGAGAAAAAACAGCACCATGGTGCAATTCACCCTTCCTGAAATTTGGATTCGACATGCCGTGCTGCTTGATTTTCACGCTAGAACACACACTTCAGAATGTTTGAGTGTCAATCTGAAGATAGTACAATCTGAGGATATGTGCCGAAAGTGATAAAAATCAAACATCCTCATAACATCATGGTGTTTCGAGCATTCACTGGTGATGGAGATGTTATACGTCCAGTCATCTTCCCTCACGGTCTCAGACTCAACATGGAGTTCTACATCAAATGCCTAAAGGAGTTAGTGCTGTTGTGGGGCAAGAGGGTGCCTGCTGGAAGACACTATGTTTGGCCACAGGATGTTGTACCATGCCACACAAGAAGGAAAACTCAGTCATGTCTCTAAGGCAGTTTCTGAAACTACATCACCCCTACAATCTGGCCACCTAACTCACTACAACGCCTTTAATTATTATATGTGGGGCGCAGTTGAGCGAGAGAACAACAAAATTTCTTGTAAGATCAACGAATATGGCAACATTCATCAGCTCAAACAAGGAGAACTTCTGGAAGCGTTTCAGAAGGTCCCTAAGTCGTCTGGAGGCCGTGGTTGAAGCCGATTGCGATTTTATTGAATAAATTTATTCTTTAATATTTCAACATATTTTCTTTCACTAATGCATATCCATATATTTATCTCTCTCTCTTCCTCTATCTCTTTCTCTCTGTATATATATATATATATATATATATATATTTAACACACGCGTGCTAACACACACAAGCAAACACACGAATACACACACACACACATATACATATATCAAATAAATAACAAGTCTTGTTTGATATTTATACACCTTACTTCGAGCTGTGCGTATAAACCGGACTGACTTGCTACCTGAACATAAGTACCTACTTCAACTGAATCTTAATTATTTCGTTTATATATATATATATATATAATATATATATATATATATATATATATATATATATATATATATATATATATATATATATATATATATATATATATATAGATATATATATATATATATGTGTGTGTGTGTGTGTGTGTGTGTGCATGGAGGTGCAATGGCCTGGTGGCTAGGGCAGCGAACTTGCGGTCGTAGGATCGCGGTTTCGATTCCCAGACCGGGCGTTGTGAGTGTTTATTGAGCGAAAACACCTGAGCCTCCACGTGACACTGGCAGGTGAGGACGGGGGCGAACCCTACCGTATTTTTTTCACCTTAACTCTCGCTCATTATTCGTTCCTGATTTTGTCGTACCTGTATAGCGTTGGGCCAGCTTTATCACATTCTGTCTCACGCTGAATCTCTCCGAGAACTACGTTGATGGTACACCTGTCTGTGGAGTGCTCAGCCACTTGCACTTTAATTTCAGGAGCAGGCTGCTTGTTGATAGGATCAACATACGCAGTGCATCCTGGGTCAGACACCTGTCCAATATGATTTGCAAAGGAATTGATCACGAAACCGCCTAAATGTAAAGTCATCTTTCTCAACCAGAACTCCAGGCTCTCCTCATCACAAGTTTATTTTACTATCGATCTCATTTATTCGGTATTGATCATATCGACCCCAACTTTGCATGAAGCGGTGCATGTTGTTTATTTGATGGCGGCTGCTAATCGTCTGAGCCCAGAAGGAATTAATGCACAGAAGATTTTCCTAGAAGATTTCGATAAATATTTAGTTGTAAGGATTAACATGTTTGATGTCGGCCACATGCTTTATGTGTACCAGTAACAAAAAAAAGAAAAAAAAACTGTGTTCTTTGATGACTGTATCAGTATTTTGAAATAAATGACAGGAAAGAAGCCTCTGGCGAAATATAGCATAAACGTATAAACGTTCCGAATATTTCTCAAACGCTCCATAATAATATTATACACAAGTCCCCAAGGTCCGTCTGCACGAAGATGTAAAGGAACAACTGTGCATGTGTTTATTAGAACTCGAGTCTAAAGGTGTGATACACATTTTGGTGCACGCTGTCCAACATATCTGTGTATTTATTACAGCGACGTTTCCGGTACTCCATGCAGTGTCTCCGGCATTGATGGTTTCTTTTTGATGGTCTTATTCAGGTGCTATCCGTTTGTATACGTGTGTTGGTAGCTATTAACGTTGAAAATATCAATTCTTTCAAATGTTAAGGTAATTTATTATGTACAACTAAAACAAAATATATTTAAGACAATAAATTTAATATACAAATATAATGAATGTTAGCATAATATTTTGAAATATACCACAGAGAGGAAAGAAAAGAAAAACTAAAACAAAAGCAAAATAACACTGGGGAATTTATAAATGAGAAGTAGCAAAAATTATATAAAGAAAGATAAATGCTTTTTTATTTCGATAGTTGTATAAAAAGATCGATAATATATTTCCATATGAACATTTCTGCCGTAGGAAAGAAATATTGTGTATATTTATTCCGCTTTCCATATTTTCTTTCCATACATACAGCCACGTTATTATAAATTGCTTGCTTTATTCGTTACTAAATGTTCTGAGCTCAAGTTTGTTCTCAAGTTTCATATTATATTGTGAAATATTCTCTGCTTATGTATCTGTTCGATTACTGCAAAATATTAGTTTTACTTTGCAACCTGCAGTAGAATAGCATTTCTCTAGCGGTACTCACACACAAGGACACCACACACACATATATATATATATGTATATATATATATATATAATATATATATATATATATAATTTCAACAATTGAGGGTAAAATTAATTAATTAATCAATTTCACCAAGTATTCAGTATGCAAAGGGACCATTTAAGGCGAATTCAAATTATTACATTATATAAAAGGGCTTAGTAAAATAAATTACTTTGCCGCATACTGAACTCATTAGAAATAGCAGCCAAAAAAAAACTTTTCTAAAACTATTTCTAATACTTAAAGAAAACCTCTCTCATATAGTGTTTGCTCAATTCAACTCACGGAAGTATGGGGGTAGAGACATTAAAAAATCAAATGCAAAGGTTATTTGAGAACGTACGTTTCAAGATTAGTCAAACTCGACATTTCTATCATCAGCTCAGAACTCCTTGGTTTGGATTTGAAAACACTGAAAGTGGGAGCATACCCTTTCGGCTTCTTCTCGCTTCTGAAGATCTGCTCGACACTAACAGTGCCAACAAACTCAAAAATGCAAGCGAAGAATTTCTGCTCTCCCCTTCCACCAGCGTGGGTTAAAATCAGTAAACACTATGCTTTTTTCGGTAAAATCCAAGGCATTATATAGAGAGAGATGAATTATAATTTCAACAATTGAGGGTAAAATTAATTAATTAATCAATTTCACCAAGTATTCAGTATGCAAAGGGACCATTTAAGGCGAATTCAAATTATTACATTATATAAAAGGGCTTAGTAAAATAAATTACTTTGCCGCATACTGAACTCATTAGAAATAGCAGCCAAAAAAAAAAAAAAAAACTTTTCTAAAACTATTTCTAATACTTAAAGAAAACCTCTCTCATATAGTGTTTGCTCAATTCAACTCACGGAAGTATGGGGGTAGAGACATTAAAGTTGAATTGAGCAAACACTATATGAGAGAGGTTTTCTTTAAGAATTAGAAATAGTTTTAGAAAAGTTTTTTTTTTTTGGCTGCTATTTCTAATGAGTTCAGTATGCGGCAAAGTAATTTATTTTACTAAGCCCTTTTATATAATGTAATAATTTTATATATATATATATTATATTAAATTAGAGATCAAACCACTATTAGGCAAATCATACAATGAAAAACTTAAGCCAATACATAAGATTATTTAATTTATATTACTTAAATATATAACAAAATTATTAAAAAATAATTAATTATATATTTTTAATAATTTTGTTATATATTTAAATAAAATAAATTAAATAATCTTATGTATTGGCTTAAGTTTTTCATTGTATGATTTGCCTAATGGTGGTTTTGTCTCTATTTAATATAATATAATATTTTACTATAAAATTGGATTCAATCCTAAATCTGATTTTTCCCTGTAAGTTTGGATTTATTCCCTAATATTTATTATATATATATATATATATATATATATTATATATATATATATATATGTGTGGTGTGTGTGTGTGTGTGGTGTGTGCGTGTGTACTGTATATATAATATATATATATCGGTGTGTGTGTGTAATATATATATATATATAGAGAGAGAGAGAGAGAGAAAGAGAGAGAGGTTATGAGAGGTAATGGTGTTAGTGAGACCTAAATGTGTCAGGTAATCCTGAATAAATGCTATGGGTAGCACTTGCGTTCCAGGTTCGGTGACTATGCAAATAAGGGTTCCAATGTAGGTCATATATCAGCGTGTCTATATATTTTTTTCCGTAAGGAATTAGAAAACCAAGGCTGTGTAGATTTAGAACATTTATTATATCCCTTCATCGGAGACGGTGTGTGAAGATGGTTAAGTAATACTTAATTTTCATTCCACCACCTCACTCTCTACTTCGTGTCTTATCTAACTTAACTATTGCTTAAGCATCTTCTCAAATCTCCCAATCGTATAAGAAAGTTTTTGAAAACGCACTTCAATTCGCATTAATGTAAATGTCTACCAAAGATAATGTGTGCTATTCTGCTTTTCGTTGTAGTTTGGATTCAAAGAATAATCTTTACCGACCTTACAGTATTATAACTTTAATTCAACTACTCATAAATCACCTTAAAATCCACGATGAAATCATAACTCTTAGTCTATTCAGTAGAGCTAAACCGCTGCACTTCTAATCGTTACATGAAATTCTTCACAGTTTAAACGCTGGCTCTTTACAAAATAGTTACAGATTATGAAATATAAAGAACTACGTTGTAAGTTTTGCTTTATCGCAAGAGAGTGACAACATACAAATCAAACTATCTCCGTAATGAAACTATATGCGTGAAGAATATTTCAAGGAAACACATTGAAGAAACGTAGCTACATTGAAATACAAATACAAATAATGAGATTATACAAGTTATGTAATTTTAGTGACAAGTATTACGAAATGAATGCTTTCTTGAAATAATGCCATTCAGATATAATCGCTGCACATATCACTCTCTCTGCGACAAACACGGTTTAACTTCAAAGCATAAATTCTATTACTTATGCTGCGGTACACAATTTCTTAGAGAATCTCTTCAGTTGATATACCACACAAGTTTGCATAGTAAATTGCAATATGAGATTAGTGGATATTCCTGGCATAGGTCAGGGGCGAATTGGCAGAAATTATGAGGGGATTTTACTAGTTGCCGGGCGAAATGCTTAGCGGTATTTCGTCTGCCGCTACATTCTGAGTTCAAATTCCACTGAGGTCGACTTTGCCATTCATCCTTTCGGGGTCGAAAAATTTAGTACCAATTACACACTGGGGTCGATATAATCGACTTAATCCGTTTGTCTGTCCTTCTTTGTCTTCCCTGTGTTTAGCCCCTTCTGGGTAGTAAAGAAATAGGTATTTCTTCTGCCGCTACGTTCTGAGTTCAAACTCCACCGAGGTCGACTTTGCCATTCATCCTTTCGTAGTTGATTAAATGATTACCAGTTACGCACTGGGGTAGATACAATCGACTTAATCCGTTTGTCTGTCCTTGATTGTCTCCTCTATGTTTAGCCCCTTGTGAGTAGTAAAGAATTAGGTATTTCTTCTGTCTTTATGTTCTGAATTCAAATTCCGCCGAGGTCGGGTTTGCTTTCACCTTTTCCCTTTCGTGGTTGATAAATTCAGTACCAGTTATATATTGGGATCGATCTAATCGACTGGCGCCATCTCCAAAAAATTCGCACCTTGTACCTATTGTAGAAAAGGATAAGGAACGAGTCTCGGGTGCATCGTGTCGAACACATAAAGAACATATTCTAGAGCATAAATGAATACAGGCTAAAAGTGACAGAAGAAAATGAAAAGTTTTGATGGAAAAATATAATACATAGGTCAAATAATCGACAAAAGCAGACGCAGACCAGACCCATCAAGGGCGACTGCAATACAAATATGCCGAGGAATGTGACAATGCTATAAACATTCCTAGACATGGTAAATTATTACCAAGTGTATATCACAAATATATATAAGGTAAAAGTACCACCTGGTAAACTACTAAAAAAATGGCTTAATCGCCTGTTCTCTTCGTTAAAACTATTTAATGAGAGAAAACTCTGAACTAATGCATAAAATAATTGCCCTGGCAAGTTTTAGAAACAACGATGAAGAAGGAGACGTTTTAAATGTTTTAATTAGCATTTCCTTGTGCGTTGAATTTATTAATTTGATCTATTCTATTGAATTCTCGTAAAAAATACTAGAAAAATCTATACAGAAAACATTGTAAGTGTATATATTTTATTTTACGTGTCTGTTTGTCTGTGTCTGGTAAAAAGATCAAAAGTGGAGCGTTCAATTAGAAGTATTTGCAAGTATAGATCCGCATGATAATAGATTTGAATGTGTGATTCGAATCTTAAGACGGATGAGGTAAGATCTAGTGATGGTAAACTAGTTCGTGATGAGAAATACCTAGGTAAATGCGAATGAAACAAAATTACTTCACTTATATATCAAATATCTACTTAAGAAGTCATAAATCGAAAAAATAGAAAGGTATACACACAAGCGCTCACACGAATGTGTATCAACATGTATTAACATGAATGAGTGTTTGTTTGCATATATATATATTATATATATATATATATATATATATATATATATATATGAAATTAAATAAGAGTAGAAATTGATATTAATCAATTAAAACCAGTGACCTAGCATATTTTTAAAAAATCCGAAGATTAAAATTTTTTTACATACAAAATTCAGAGGACTGACCACTACAAGTGGACAGCCTGTATGCTAGATATAGACGTCAAAATCGCCATTTTCCACGACGAATGTGGTCTCAAGAAAAAATACAGCAAAAACACAAGGTGTAAAATGCTTTGTTTTTTTGCTGAATATTTTCTTGAGAACACATTCTTTATGGAAATTAGCGATTTTGACGTCTATATCTAGCATACAGGCTGTCCAGTTTTTGTGGCCATTGCTCGAAATTTTATATATAAAAATTTTTGTTAATATATATATATGTGTGTGTGTGTATACGTATGTATATATATATATATGCATATACATCCATATAAATCTACATGTATATTAGTGTGAACGCATAGCTCAATGAGTATATTGGGGTTAACTATGGAAACTCTAAATTACAACTTCAGCAGAAAAAGAAGATGAAATGGATCGAAGGAAAACAATGAAAATAGGTAGCAATTACTTGGCAGATTTGCGAACATGACGATAAAAATAATAATAAACGATAATAATAAAAATAAATGCAAAAAGCAATGTTTTAACATTCATACTTGTAGAATTCTATAGCATTTTTCCTATTTGTTGAAAATTATTTTCATGTTTCATACAAATTATAGAAATATTTATCACAGATTATACGCTAAAATTGCTTTCAAAGAAAGTTTTTATTTTGGAAATACGTTCCAAGTGTGTGTTCATAAGCAAAATGAAATTAATTGTGATAAAAATCATATAAAATATATTAGAATTATTTGAGGTGGCAAAATCGGTTGAGGTTTCTGTACACATGTTTGGCATTTACCAATAAAGAGATCTTTGTATCGTATAGTATATAAAAATATAACAAATTATATGAAATTTTACCAAGTGTTTCGTTACAAATAATGACATGTTGCATTATACGTGGGAACTGCTTCTATTCAATCTACATGAAAAAAGATTACTTTATGGGAAAACCAAATTGTCAATACAACTGTTATATCCATGTTTGATTTCTCACTCATATTATGCTAAAGTACAAAGTTATTTTGAACACACTATGAATAAAGGAA
Source organism: Octopus sinensis (assembly GCF_006345805.1). Lineage (NCBI taxonomy): Eukaryota > Metazoa > Mollusca > Cephalopoda > Octopoda > Octopodidae > Octopus > Octopus sinensis. Next base: position 27,251,203 of record NC_043017.1, read on the forward strand.
ACTTCACAGGGCATGTACATCATATCTCCCTCCTCGATAAATATATATATATATATATATATAATATATGTATATATTTATTTATTTTTATGTATAAATCCATATATATATGTATATATATATAGATATATATGGATATAGATATGGATAAAGACATACATACATCCACATATACATACATATATATATACATATGGATATAGACATACATACATTCAGATATATATATAAAGATGCATAAACACACACATACACACACACACACACACACACATATATATATATATATATGTATATATATACATATATAGCTCACTTACATTCAAATATACACACGTATACACGCACATATTGATTATATTGCTTGCTTTATGCATGACTAAAAATATATTTAACAGAATTCAAAGAATAATTCGAATACGAACTTCAAAAAGAAATTTAGTTATTGATTTCTGACTTAAATTCATATTACTTTCCTACTAAAATCTTAATGGCTACACAAACACGCACACACACACACACACACACACACACACACACACGCACACACACACACACACATATATATAATATATATATATACATGCTCATAACTGTATATAATAGAGAAATATATAGATATCAATATACATGGATATACGTATAGATATATACGCGTGTGTTTTTTATCTATCTATATATATATATATGTCAGTGTGTGTGAGTGTGTCTGTGTGTTTTGTAATTCATACATATATTAACACACACATGTATATATATCTAGGTACACACGCATGGCCCCGTGAACGCGCGCGCTCACATACACACACACAAACAATTTATTTATGCAGATATTTCCGAATATCGATACTTTGATACTGTTTTACTTATTACACGGGTTAAACATTTCCAATGCAGAAATTCTGATATTTATCCTCTTCCTAATTATCCAAGGGTATAAAGTTTATTGAAATCGCTTTTACTTTGAACAAACTGTAGATCACGCTACTGGATAATATCATCGATGTGTTTCGTTATTATACCTGAATGATCGTTAATAAAAGACACTCTAAAATAATAGACTAATCTTGTTTTACTCTCTATTACCCATCTACAACTGCATGGTTGTACGAAAGGAATAAATTATGAAGTAAATTTCTTCTTACCGAACGAATATGTCATATCTAAGATACAGAGATTGATTCGTAATTCGAAATATAAGCGAGATCGGCATGAATTTTTCTCTAAAAAAGACGAAGTGTAATTTGATTAAAACGATTGGGTTAATAAATGAGTGTTAAGAAAAAAAAAACATTCTTATCTCACGAACGCTGACATGACTTTAATAGCGACATGTAGACAAATATGTCGGTGAGGTGGCAGAAACGTTAGCATGCCGGGCGAAATGCTTAGGGGTATTTCGTCTGGCGTTACGTTCTGAATTCAAATTCCACCGATGCCGACTTGCCTTTCATCCTTTCGTGGTCGATTAAATAAGTACCAGTTACGCATTGGGGTCGATATAATCGAGTTAATCCGTCTGTCTGTCCTTGTTTGTCCTCTTTGAGTTTAGCCCTTTGTGGGCAGTAAAGAAATAGGTATTTCGTCTGTATGTACATTCTGAGCTCAAATTCCGTCGAGGTCGACTCTACCATTCTTCCTTTCGGAGTCGATCAAATAAGTATCAGTGAAGCACTGGCGTCGATGTACTCGACTTAATTCCATTACATGTCCTTGTTTATCCCCTCTACGTTTACCCACATGTGGGCAATAAAGTAAATTACAACAGGTAGACCAACGGTGGCAAGTAAAACTCACTTCACCAAAATTCCAATTTAAACTCTCAATTGATAGTTATGTGGATTACGCCTAAAAGACTACTTTTTTCCACTCAAGAAAGTGAACGGAGTGTTAGCCAGGAAAAAAGGATGTCATCAGACGGTATCCAACGATTATCAGGTGTTTCGAACCTGACCCGTAAACACACTTAACCCAATAGGGCATGAATGAAGCGCAAGTCCTGGAAAGGTTGTTTATGAATAACTAGCAGTCGCCCATGCATACCAGCCTTCCCTTTTCTGTGCCACCGATGTTATCCAAGGGAAAGATAAAAGCCGATTCTGCTTGGTTCCAATGACGTCACGAGTCATTTGTAAAGCTGAGTGAACTCGAGTAACGTGAAATAAAGTGTCTTGCTCAAGAACACACCAAATAGATTGGGAATCGAACTCTCTTCCGCATGACTGTGTGCCCGACGCTCTAACCATTGAAATTGTTAAAAGGCGGAGAGCTGGCAGAATCGTTAGCATGCCCGGGCAAAATGCTTAAGCAGAATTTCGCCTGTCATTACGTTCTGACTTCAAATGCCACGGGGGGGTCGACTTTGTGTTTCATGGTTTCGGGGTCAATAAATTAAGTACTGGAGTCACCGTTATCTACTGCTCCCCTCCCACAAAATTTCAGACCTTCTGCCAAGAGTAGAAAGGATTATGGGATAGTTAACTGAGCAAATGTTGAATATTAATCTCAAGTATGGATCTGACGAATATACTACGATTAGTTGTAATCTTGATTGTTTAATGGCTTGAATTCTTCCTAAAATTCATCCAAAAAGAGCCGATGAAATTTTAATGACATAATTAATATAAATAAATATAAGGGTAATCAAGGGTCTAACTGTTGACTAAATTAATGAAAGACGCCATTTTGCAATTCTTTTCCATTTCATCTAACCACGACCCGATATGCTTAGATATGTTTCCTATATTTTTGATTGAGAACATTTCAAGCTACTGAGTTTAAAAGAGATCTTTAGTCTATAAAATCAGTTATACTTTAAAATACTTATTGCAGAAAATCCGGAGGAAATGAATAAACATTTCGGGAAGATCAGAGACTGTGTATATCATTCATATTTTGTTGCTGATAGCGAAACTTTATTTTCAATGTATTTATTGAGACATGATATAGTATAGCTATGTCTGCATTAAACTACGTTATGCCTGTTTTCTTATTCATTGAGGTACATTGAGACAGCTACGAGGGCAAATGTCTAGGCAAATTTAATATTGTTTTTTCAATGAAGGTTTTGAAATTAGAATATATGGCATCAAAATTCAAATACTTAATGACCAATAACAATATAACAAAAATACTTCGTTTCCTTGTATTCTGTTGTTGTAAAACGATTACTCAATTTTTAAAAAAATGCAACGTTATACCAACAAAGCTATTACGTATTTCAGCTAGGCGGTTGGATAGAAATCATTAATTAAGAGAAAATACCTATCCTAAATTAATATGATATTAATTAACTCCAATGTAATTGC
>NC_043017.1:27259510-27261554 GCF_006345805.1 Octopus sinensis
TCACAAGGCTTGGTCGGCCCGAGGTTATAGTAGAAGACACGAGCCCAAGATGCCACGCAGGGGATCTGAACAAGGAACCATGTGGTTGGTAAGCAAGCTACTTATCACACAGCCACTCCTGTGCCTATGTCTATATATATATATATATATATATACTTGTGGGTGTGTGCGTTTCTGTGTGAGTGAGTGAGTTTTGTAAGATATGATTTAGAGAATCACGCGTCTATCATATTAAGCTCCTCGTACGTAACTGTCCACCGTAATATATTCCAATATGACAGGTAGTGATATATCCTCATGAACTACGCTGAGATTATCATTCACTTTTTTCTGGCCAGACGATGAATAATAGAAAAATCTCTGGTTGTGCACAATACACCAACGAAAATCATGGTGAATTTTTTTGCCTGTTATTATTAAATTTTTTGTTCTTCTTTACAAAGGGAACAATTGGTTCTTTGATAAAAACTTCGATTGCCATTACCTAAAGTCTAACGTCTTTCCCATAAATAATTGTAGCTATTACTGCTCTCACTTGATCACTTGATGCGGACACAGACTTCCAAAATACGCCAGTGTAAGACAACTATACATACATGCACACAGAATATATACAACATACATGTTGCGTCTATATATATATATAATATATATATATATATATATATAAGATATATATATATATACATACATATAGATATACATATATGTATACACACACACAATATATATATATATATACATATATGTGTATATATATGTATATATGTATATATATGTATATGGGTGTGTGTGTATTGATACTTCATCATGTATATATATACATTTGTCAGTGTATTTTTGCGTATATGCTTATTCGTATGCGGCTGTATGCTTCAAATTGTTTTTTTTTATTAACATGGTTATATATGTATAGCCCTTAATGCATATGGGAGCGCATGGTAAACATTATATCAAAAGATTTCTATGTAAATACAATTATAATGACAATAATATATAATGTACAGTGTTGTTTAGCTCAATTTCGAAATATTCATAAAAGAACTAAGATGTATGTAACATACATACGAATCATCATATTAGATTTATTGCAGTAACATGATTTATTTCCCTTGGGGCGGATAAACTTCGATATGTACACTATCATATGACATACAAGATACATATAGTACACAGTCCGTTAAGTTTATACATTTAGCTATGTTTCCATAGATTAATCTTTGCAGAACTCCTGCCAATATCTGATATTCTATACCCAAACATGTTCAAACTGGATTTAGCAATATGATGAGTTCGCTCTGAATATTTTGTTTTATTTATGTTTATAGCGTGTGTTTTGTTTATAAATTTCTGTTTATGGTTTTGATATCTTTCTAAATAAAGCATCCGCAGTTATCTTTTTCTTAGCATTTACGTAGACGGAAATCTTACTAGGTTAATATATATTCTCATTTATTTATTCATTATGTTCCCATTTATATAGAATTATCTTGGCAATATAAATGTGCAAAACATACATACATACACACATATATACGCTCACGCAGATACATACGTACGCAAATGCATGCAGGCATACACATATTTATATTAGCATTTATGGATAGATATTTGTGGAAGCTATCTGGTAAAAGATCAGTAGCATCTGGGGGCCATATTCATGAGTGATGTGTGGTAGCAAACTGAATTTTATGCATTAATTGTAGATTCTGGTACTTCAATATTCCAGTTTCAACAGTCTTTCTTAAAAATAGGATGCGTTGGAAGAGATCCAAATTTTCTAACTTCGATTCAGTACATCTCAGTATCCTAACCCATGGTAAGACATTTGGGTTAAAAAAAAGCATAGGATCGTTAATACATGCGGTCAAATTGTTGTTTCTCTGAAGGACGTTTGGAGTAACATTACTTGACTGCTTGCGTAGGTCTGAGAGCATACAAACTCTTCCCATCAAGTCATTATTTCCTCGTATAGAGAGGACAGGGAGGCCCAATAGCCAGTGGTTAGGGCAGAGGACTCGCGCGGTCGGAGGATCGTGGTTTC
>NC_043017.1:27261654-27289154 GCF_006345805.1 Octopus sinensis
AGACCACATACACACACACACACACACACACACACAAACACACACACATTTAATAGCTGTCCCAGTAGCTGTCACGGAGGTAACGAATATATCCGAAGTGAATTGTCGAGTTTTCACGGAAACAAGCGAGGTTTTTTTATGGTTTTATCGAGTCAAGCCGAAGGAGTGCCGATTCAGATTATGAAATAGAATTAACCCTTGAATGTATATATTGCAAAATCAGTAAATACATAATACAATATCTGTACAAACTTCAGGTTGGCGATATCGATTTCGTTTCGTTATGATTCGGGTTTGCACGTATACAGAGTGGCAAACTAAACGTTTCAAAATGGTGTTTGCAGAAGTAGCGGTAACATTTCCGAACGGACTCTTTTTTTTCTTTTATCTGTTTTACTTCTTTCAATCATTTGACTGTGGCCATGTTGGAGCACCGCTTTTAGTCGAACAAATCGACCCCAGGACTTATTCTTTGTAAGCCTAGGACTTATTCTATCGGTCACTTTTGCCGAACCGCTAAGTTACAGGGACGTAACACACTAACGTCTGTTATCAAGCGATGTTGGCAAACACAAACGTATACACACACACACACCACACACACACACACACAACACACACATATATATATATATATATATATATATACGACGAGCTTTCTTTGTTTCCGTCTACCAGATCCACTTACAAGGCTTTGGTCGGCCCGAGGCTATGATAGAAGACACTTGTCCAAGGTTCCACGCAGTGGGACTGAAACCAGAACCATGTGGTTGGTAAGCAAGCTACTTACAACACAGCCACTCCTGCACCTATATATTTTTCATAATCTTTATATATAAAAGTGAAGTTGTGTGTCTGTCTGCTACGGTTTAGATTCCTAACTACTCCCACATTTTGCGATGCAGTTTAACCAAAACCGGGTATCTTATAGTCGTGATTCATATCCAGCCCTTGTGGGTATTAGCGCGCGTCTACGATGGATCTACGATTTAAAAAAAAAATTACCATCATTTTTTCCCATTTTAATGCATTTTTTTCGCTATTATATAAGGGATGTAACTCTGTAAAAATGTCTACGGAGAGTCAACGATTAAAAAAAAATTACCATAATTTGTTTTCCATTTTTAATGCATTTTTTTTTGCTATTTTTTGGCTATAACTCTCTAAAAATGCTTATATAGTTATTTCCCTTACAAACCCGAGCAACGCCGGGCGATACTACCAGTAGTAAATATTTTCAAATATTAAACAGATTCAATATATCTTGCTGATATCACAAATTCTTCTTTCAGACGTTCCATGCTATGGATCAGAACCTCAAGAATACAAATGTCAACTTGGATTCGTCAATACAAATACACAGTCACATTGGTAGGTGGCGTATATTCAAAGCAGCTCAACGGTATGTAAAAGACATTTCCCGTAATCATTCTCTTGTTCATTCCTGGAAGCATCACTTGATATTTGGCTAAATAAATCTGATATATATTTTACTTCACGCTGAATATAGATCACTCTTATGAAAATTTGTCAGCCTGAGAAGCTATACATTGCAAGAATACACCGTCTTACTTAATGGTAGAAATGTAAATGTCTGGCAAATATGTTTTTCAAAGCCATTCAGAGAACTTTATATTACATACATATATATATGTGTATGTCCGTGTGTGTTTTTATATATATATATATATATATATATATATATACACACACACACAACTTATTTATTTATAAGTTGTTTATAAATTTAACCTTTAATGGTATTTTTTAATATGCTGGCCATTGATAAAATTTTTTTCGAAAAAGTTTTATCCCTTATTTTTATACATACATATATATATATATATATATATATATCATTAAATGTAATATGCGACAATTATTTGGTAGCCAAGATAAAAATCCACTCCGAGTTTTGGATGCCGAGGTGGAAATCCACGCCACCATCTTTTTAGTTATCCGGCCATAACTGGTGGCGTGGATTTCCACCTCGGCATCCGAAACTCGGAGTTTTATCTTGGCTACCGAATAATTGTCACATATTACATTTACAGATAAATTCCTCTATTTAAATAATATCGAGGTCTCTTTCTTCTTTCTTTTGTTATCTTACCGTTTTTATCAATATATATATATATATATATTCAAAATGTGACCACGTGTGTACCGTTGGCGATTTTTTTGACTCCGTCTTCCCTTCTTTGGATCTTTCTTTTTCCTATGTTTCTGACGAAGAGCTCGGCTCGAAATGTTAAATCTCCCTTCTTTATTTCCTTTCCTGAGCGTCCAATAACACTATACTTGTTCCACGTCCTGTCGCTGCTGTGTTTTCTCTTTGTGTTTTCATGTTTGGATTAACTCTATATATGTAATAATTACTGGTATCTTTATATATTAATATATTTTTTATGTAAAGCATAATATGTTACGTATACATGTATGTATAATCTTGTAATTGTCATTTTAGGAAATATATAAATAAGTTAAGTTGACATAATATTATATAATGTCTAAAATTTGATGAACCACCTATTGATCTCCTCCATTTTCTCATTGCTCTCTCTCTCTCTCTCTATCTATATATATATATATATATATGTGTGTGTGTGTGTGTGTGTATGTGTGTGCGTGTGTGTGTGTGTGTGTGAATGTATGTATACTTATATTGAATGGTCATCGAAGTTTCTTAAAGAATCTTTACCAAACTGCGCAAGAAGACTAACATAATACAGAACTTCATGACACAATACAGAACGAAGTAGCAGAGCATTCGGTATCTTTTTCCTTCTATTTACCATCCAGCTATTAGTTAATAACTTTCATATACTCGACTGGAAAGCATGACACAGCCATGTCATACGTATTACAATGAAACTAACTACGCTGTCAAATATTTCAGAATCGCCCTGTACATCCATCCATTGATTGTCAAAAGAAATACTGGGAAATCAGTAGCTTACGTAGATTTTGAAAAGTGCGAACTGTCAACCCCAAAACGAAATATAATCACAGTTCACAGTTTAGATATTTATCAGGATGAGAACCGCGAAATTCTGAAACTTACACAAATATGAATCACATATCCTATCCGATAATGTTTTAAAAATTTATGCAAAGTTCAAAAAACTAAGGATGTTTGACCATCGAGGGATACTTTTTCTTGCTCACAGAAGTAGTTTTCTATTCTAGTGTTTTCCGCTGAAATTGCTGCATTTTTGATCATTAGTAGCCATGATTTTCATTCTGCTCTAAAGTGATCACTTATCCTTGTACACATTGAGAGTCAAGCATTCAATATTAGCAAACAGTCTGGAGTGTTAGAGTTTCTGAATAAAAAATAGCTGATAGTATAAGGGGAGAGCGTAAATTTTCTCTGACGTGTATTTCTGATACTCTTTTACTTGTTTCAGTCATTTGACTGCGGCCATGCTGGAGCACGGCCTTTAGTCGAGCAAATCGACCCCGGGACTTATTCTTTGTAAGCCCAGTACTTATTCTATCGGTCTCTTTTGCCGAACGGCTAAGGGACGGGGACGTAAACACACCAGTTTTGGTTGTCAAGCAATGCTAGGGGGACAAATATAGACACACTAACATATACACACACACTTATATATATATACATATATACGACAGGCTTCTTTCAGTTTCTGTCTACCAAATCCACTCACAAGGCATTGGTCAGCCCGGGGTTATAGTAGAAGACACTTGCCCGAGGTGCCACGCAGTGGGACTGAACCCGGAACCATGTGGTTGGTTAGCAAGCTACTTACCACACAGCACTCCTGTGTACTTTCCTTTCAAGATCTTAGCAGTATCATTAGTTGTATAGGTGCTACAAATGATTCGGTTTTAAATGCTGGATGATCCTTAGATTTAGCTGATAATATTGCAAAACAGGCAATAGTCAAGAATTGCGCAATGCCATTTGAAGCGGAGGAATTTCAACCGTGTTTCGTGGTCTGCTACCACAACAGCTCCTTTATAGGATCCAGGTAGCTAAAGATATCATCAGGACGAACCACGTCCGGTTTCGGCCCCTACTCCTCTACCGTTTTCACGTGGCGGGAGCCCCCACTTTCGGAGGTGTCTTCAGCTCTGGTGTTGGGTACATGTCTTCTTTCTCCCTCTTTCTTCTGTTCCCTGGCCTTTTCCATGTAGCGTCAACTATGCTGTTATAAAACTGATATTTTTTCCACACATTGTCAACTACATGAAATTAATTTCTAATTTAACGATTTAACTAATAAATAAAATTTTATTTAAATGTAAAATAAAAATATAGGCGGAGGAGTGGTTGTGTGGTAGGTAGCTTGTTTACCAACCACATTGTTCCGGGTTCAGTCCCACTGCGTGGCACCTTGGGCAAGTGTCTTCTACTATAGCCTCGGGCCAACCAAAACCTTGTGAGTGGATTTGGTAGACGGAAACCGAAAGAAGCCTGTCGTATATATGAATATATATATATGCGTGTGTGTTTGTGTGTCTGTGTTTATCCCACTAGCATTGCTTGAAAACCGATGCTGGTGTGTTTATGTCCCCGTTACTTAGCGGTTCGGCAAAAGAGACCGATAGAATAAGTACTGGGCTTACAAAAGAATAAGTCCCGGGGTCGATTTGCTCGACTAAAGGCGGTGCTCCAGCATGGCCGCAGTCAAATGACTGAAACAAGTAAAAGAGTAAAAGAGTATATATCATGCTGGTGAGGGCTGCAGAGTTTTCCGATGATCCGACATGGAATAATGCAATATCTAACGCTTTCATTTTAATACTTCTAAGAACCGCCACAAACCTGAATACGTTGCATTACTTATTCGTTATGTTTTTCTAATACATTTTACAAGTCACCGTTTTGTGGTTTGTATTTAATTCTTAGACAGTGAGAGCGAGAGAACGAGAGGGAAAAAAGCGCGAGAAAGAGACATAGGCGCAGGAGTGGCTGTGTGGTAAGTAGCTTGCTAACCAACCACATGGTTCCGGGTTCAGTCCCACTGCGTGGCATCTTGGGCAAGTGTCTTCTGCTATAGCCCCGGACCGACCAATGCCTTGTGAGTGGATTTGGTAGACGGAAACTGAAAGAAGCCTGTCGTATATATGTACATATATATATATATATATATATATATGTGTGTGTGTGTTTGTGTGTCCATGTTTGTCCCCCTAGTATTGCTTGACAACCGATGCTGGTGTGTTTACGTCCCCGTCACTTAGCGGTTCGGCAAAAGAGACCGATAGAATAAGTCCCGGGGTTGATTTGCTCGACTAAAGGCGGTGATCCAGCATGGCCGCAGTCAAAATGACAGAAACAAGTAAAAGAGAGTAAAAGAGTATAGAAGAAGCGAGAGATAGAATAACCAATCGTGTTGGTACTCAACTGATATTAAATAAAAGGCTAGAAAATGAAGTGGATGAACACGGCCTAGTGGTTAGAGCAGTGGACTCGCGGTGGAAGGATTGAGGGCGATGTGTGCGTTTATGAGAGAAACACCTAAGCTCCACGCGGCTCCGGCAGATGTTAATGGCGAACTTCTGCTGACTCTTTCGCCACAACATTCTCTCACTCGTTCCTCCTGCATCTTGCAGCTCACCTGCAACGGACAGGTGGGGAACCTATACGTCAAGGAAACCGTGGAAACCGGCCCTTATGGTCCAGGCGTGGCTCGATAAAGAACAAACAACAAGAAACTGAAAGACAAATTTCATTTAAGCCGTATTTGAAAACAGAGAGGTGAGTCATATGTACGTGGCAATCCGTCGGTTACGACGACGAGGGTTCCAGTTGATCCGCCCAACGGAACAACCTGCTCGTGAAATTAACGTGCAAGTGGCTGAGCATTCCACAGACACGTGTACCCTTAGCATAGTTCTCGAGGGAGATTCTGCGTGACACAGAGTGTGACAGGGCTGGCACTTTGAAATACAGGTACAGCAGAAACAGGAAGAAAAAGTGAGAGAAAGCCGTGGTGAAAGAGTATAGCAGGGTTCACCAACACCCGCTGCCGGAGCTGTTTTCGCTCAATAAACACTCACAACGCCCGGTCTGGGAATCGAAGCTGCTATCCTATGAATACGAATCCGCTGCCCTAACCAATGAGCCATTGCGCCTCCACGGCGTGTCATAGTAAATAAAAAAGAAGTCTGTTTGATGTTGTAATGATTCCAGCGATTCTTCGATTTCACGTTTTATATCTATATGTATTTAGCGAAAACTGTCTGCATGGAAATACTTCGCATTTTATGGTGGTTATGGCAATTGAAGCCTTTAATGGCGTTAGATCCTCTAACTGCAGTGATCCTTAAATGATGAAATAAAACGTTGATTGTGTTGACATTTGTCCACAGATCCCAAATTTAGCTGAAATGATAAAGTGTAGTATTTTCATTACTACTTAATTTGATAGTAGGAGGAAATAAATCTTACGACAAGTGACTAAATTGACATGGCCGAAACATGACAGAGTATTTAAACCGCAATAGCGCACCTAGGGTGAAAATGAAAACATGTTTGTCATAGATGAGATTAATCACCTAAATACACTCCATTATCATCCAGAAATCTACGTATCATAGGGATCTGAGACATTTTTACAGGGCCACACAATATTTGTTATTTTTTTTCTCTTTTTAGATGTGTATATATATATATATATAATATATATATAATCTTTTACTTGTTTCAGTCATTTGACTATCGCCATGATGGAGCACCACCTTTAGTCAAGCAAATCGACCCCAGGACTTATTCTTTGGAAGCCTAGTACTTATTCTATCGGTCTCTTGCCGAACCGCTAAGTTACGAGGACGTAAACACACCAGCATCGGTTGTCAAGCAATGTTGGTGGGACAAACACAGACACACAAACTTATGCACACACACGCACACACACACACAAGCACAAACACACATACACACACACACATATATATATATATATATATATATATATGTATATATATGCACGGCAAGCTTCTTTCAGTTTCCGTCTACCAAACCCACTCACAAGGCTTTGGTCAACCCGAGGCTATAGTAGAAGACACTTGCCCAAGGTGCCACGCAGTGGGACTGAATCCGGAACCATGTGATTGGTAAGCAAGCTACTTACCACACAGCCACTCCTGCACCTATGTGAATAAATAAGTCGAATACATCAATTACTTTAAGTCGCACTTTAGATTACCGAAATTGCGATCTCTTGCGATTTGAGTTTTAGCTACCATTCGACCAACAGCTGCAGTGTATTATTGCTTTCGATAGTCCAATATGTAAATCAATATTATACAGATCCTGCAATATTAGAAGTCTAGATAAACAAAAAATATAAATTCATAAGGATAATGAAGTGCAAATTATTCACAATGTATAATATGAACTAGAAAAAATAAACAATTCCATGTTATCAAATCTCACTGATTTCATTGCTTTTGCTATCTCTAAGTGTTGCGGATAAAAATCAACTTTCAGGCTTTCAATTGACATCGGAATATCAAAGTGAAATCGCATCACATTTTCTGTCAGCGTTGCTAATACATGCTGGAAGGTTTTAATTTTATTTTAGCCACTTAAAGAGAAATGTCAATTAAGGGAGATTTTTAGTTACACACACAATTAATTACGTTATCTCGAAATTAATAATGTACTGGAATGTCATCATTGCCTGTTTCAATTATTTCGCTAACCACGGTTCATTTTTTTTTTTTTTTCATTCGAGACGGTTTATGTTGCGTGCAACAGATTCTAGAATTAATACGGGTTATTCGAGTCACATTTCATTTACTGTTATCATGCATTACAGACGAGAATAAATCAGGTTCACATGTTGCAATGAAATGAGAATGACAGAATAAGTGCTACGCGTAAAAAATAAGCTCTGAAGTTGATTTGTTCAACTAAACACTTGAAGACTATGCCCCGGCATGTCTGCAAGCAAATAATTGAAAAAAGTAAATATATATATACTACATACATACATACATATATATATATATATTATATATATATATATATAATAGAGAAAGAGAGAGAGAGAGAGAGATATATAATAATTGAAAAAAGTAAATATAGATATATATATATTAATGTGTGTTTGTGTGTGTATGAGTGTACATACACACACATGCATCCAGACACATGTATATATATATATATATTATGCGCCGCCCTCCTTGACAACAAGTGCTTGTTTGCTTTTAACGCAGTAAACTTGCGTTTGAACAAAAGACGCTCGCTGTACACGTACCAGACTTTAAATAATAGTGGCGCCAATTTCTCCAAGTAAAGCGTTCAAGATGGTGCACTAGCGTAGCTGCAATCCAATGAGTGGAGCCAATTTCAAGACGAGAATAGAATTATTCATTTATTTAGATACTAGCAGTATCGCCCGGCGTTGCTCGGGTTTGTAAGGGAAATAACTATATAAGCATTTTTAGAGGTGTAAAGTATAATAGCCATCTCAATATGGCTAACCACGAAGGGAGGAGGTGTTACTGTAGCTTTTTACGTTCTGAGATTTAATAATACATTTTTAGAGAGTTACTTCCCTTATATATGCCAAAAATGCATTGACAATGGGAAAATTGATGGTAATTTTTTTTAAATCGTAGACTCATCGTAGACGCGCGCTAATACCCAGAAGGGCTCGATATGAATCACGACTATAAGATACCCGGTTTTGGTTAAACTGCACCGCAAAATGTGGGAGTAGTTAGGAATCTAAATCGTAGGAGACAGACAGCACACAACCTCACTTTAACATATAAAGAAGATATAGTTAGAGATATGACGACCCGCTTGTATTTATTCTGTACAGATAAAGTTTTATGTTTTTCAGACAGTACATGTATAAAGCTGGAAATTAATTATTGGCATAGGCGAAATGTTTTAGTCAAGAAATTACGAAAGAAACTGGTGTTGACATTAGCCAATGACATTTAGATATGGCATTTAAAAATCTAATTTAAAATGTCGTACGAGACTTTATTTGTCGTGTGACAAACGAATGTCCAGTGGTGACTTTATTGATATGTTTCATATTTAGTCTTTCCTCTCTTTTACTCTATTACTTGTTTCAGTCATTTGACTGCTGCCATGCCGGAGCACCACCTTTAATCGAGCAACTTGACCCCGGGACTTATTCTTTTGTAAGCACATTACTTATTTTATCGGTCTCTTTTTGTCGAACCGCTAAGTGACGGAGACATAAACACACCAGCATCGGTTGTCAAGCAATGCTAGGGACACACACACAGACACACAAACATATAGACACACACATACATACACACACACACACACACACATACATACACACACACACACACCATATATATATATATATATATATATATATATATACGACGGGCTTCTTTCAGTTTCAGTCTACCAAATCCACTCACAAGGTTTTGGTCGGCCCGTGGCTACAGTAGAAGAGACTTGCGCAATGTGCCACGCAGTGGGACTGAACCCGGAACCATGTGGTTGGTAAACAAGCTACTTACCACACAGACACTCCTGCGCCTATTTGTCATGATATTTTCTGATATCTTTATATTCTTAGTCATGAGAAATGCCCGTTAGCGTTATAGGACATCAGATTTTCGTGTGGTTAGGAAGGACATATTTATTAAACTTGATCTGAATAATTGCAAAGAAGTTGACTCCGCTAAAGGTAATCAGTAAGCAAGATGTTCCAGTTAACGCGGGTGATAGTTTCAGTATATCACACAGGAATACTAAAGCAGGATTTGAAAACAAATATAGTAAGGCACCCGACCCAACATATCTACAAATCCTAAAATGCATAATCCTGAACGAAAAAAAGCGATTATCCTTGTATTATTTAGAGGGCTTAGGCAGCGGTTTGGCAGAATCGCTAATAAACCTGGAAAACTATTTAGCGGCATTTTGTCTGTTTCTCCTTTGTAGGTTCAAATAGTGCTGAGGACGATTTTGCCTCTCATGCTTGTCGGGTCGATAAAATAAATACCTGTTGAGCAGTGGGGTTGATGTAAGCGACTTAAAACCCCCATCAATCCGCCGACATTGCGGTCCGTGTGTCAAAATTTGAAACCCTTACATAGAGGGGTTTCCTATCAACCACAATTTTGTGAAATTAAGCCAATACTGTTATATACAAGCATTAGAAAAATAGCTACACAGATAGTGACATGGAGAATGTTTTATCTTTTACAGACAGTACATTTATAAAGCTGGAGGTTCACTTTTGGCACAATCGAAGTATTTGGGTCAAAATAAAGATAATGAGAGAGAGACTTTGAGGAAGAATCACGCCCTGTATTTCTTTGGCAGTTTAACCATGCCGAGAGTGGTAATCAAAAAACCATTCTATATTAGTAAAACACTGCATCCTTCTTATTGGAATTCGACGGGCAAAGAGTATATATCTTTCTCAACATAACCCTCTGCATTTGTTTACACTGCAATGGCTAGTCAACGACACAAAATATGTTTTTTAAAACAAAACGTTTACATAATATAAATCGTGTAATTGGTGCAATTTTAAAATTGTTTTCCCCGTTGAATTTAATATTTTCACTTTCTCCTATAACGGGTATTTCTCATTTTACAACTCAAATATTTTTAATATTTTTCATTATGTCTGTCAATTTTGAATATTGCATGATTTTTATTTGAAAGTTATTGTGAGAGATTTTTTTATTTACGTCATTGAAAGTAAATTTACTCTCCACTGTGGCGACCATCTCTACCTCGAAGATCACAGAGGGCCGTCTTTTAGCGTGACCAAAACCTCACAAAGAATGATTAGGGGAATATATATAAACTAAAAGAAAAGAAAATCAAAACATTAGATATCCAGAAAATTGATTTATTTACACTTCAAAGGAATAAATTAGCTTCTTCTTCAAAGTACTCTGGGAAATTGGTTCACAGGCGAAATTTCCTGAATAACAATAATAATAATAATACCAGGCTTACCATCCCTACTGGAAGTGCAAAAAATCGTGTTTACTGGAACGGCTCATGTACTGAGAAGAGCATTATCGCTGTGAAAACAACATCCATTCATAAATTTATTTATTTACTAATTTTTAAAATTCATATCTTACCTGTGAATATACGTGTATAATCTGGGAATGCATACAATGAGCTTCTCTGCCCTAGGAGTACGGAAAACACTCGGGTAGAAACGGAAGAAAATTTGAAGAAAGAAGGAAAAAAAATAACAATAATAATAAGCCTTTCTAGTATAGGAACAAGGACTAACATTTTGGTGGACGGGGCATTGGTACTTAATTTATAGACCGTGAAATAATGAAAGCCAAAATCAAAAGAATTTGAACTCAGAACGTAACGACAGACGAAGTACAGCTAAACATTTCGTCAGGCGTGCCAACGATTATGTCAGCTCGGAATGATAATAATGATAATAATAACAATAATAATAATAATAATAATAATAATAATAGTAATAATAATAATTATAATAATAATAATAATAGTAATAATAATAGTAATAATAGTAATAATAATAATAGTAATAGTAATGATAGTAATAATGATGATAGTAATAGTAATAATAATAATAATGCCAACGGTCGAATCAACAATGGCAATGAAGTCGTCGTTCATATTGGTAATAATAACAGTAACATTTAAGAGATATATAAAGATATGCTACAACATTATGAGCAAGAAAGGTATGAAAAAAAATGAAAATAAAAAAGAGAAAAACAAAACAAAATCTAGCAATAATAATATTCAACAGCAGTGCCAACAAATTCATGAAAATGACATATGAAAAAAGATATACCAGCCGATAGCAACACCAACTGAAAGAACATGAAGGATATGAATACGAATAAAATATACGACAACAAGAGCAGCATTATATGCAGCAAAAAGGTTGAGATGCCTTTCAATAAGTATTATTTGCTTTATCATTAAGAAAACACCCAGTGTCCATTTTGATTCATGGTGAATGAAATATATTTTGAAGCAGACGACAGGCGATAAATAAATAAAATATGAGAGCATCAAACAAAAGAAAGGAAACTATGGAAGAACAGTTGATCTTTGAATTATAAATGGGAAAACAGAAATATTGAACAATATCATATGAGTATATATATACATTTATATACATACATATGTATTAGTATAACGCTGAGGAATAGAAATATATATATACATATATATATATATATTTCTATTTGTAAAATATACATACATATGTATTAGTATAATGCTCAGGAATAGAAATATATATATATATATATAATGTAGCGACTGATAAAATGTAGAGTCATGGGAATTTCCATTATCTTTCTTGATATAGTTGTTTTAGTCAAGTGAATTAAATATATTGCCCGTAATAGATATGGCGAACTGCCGTCTTTCTCCGATTGTGTATATAGCATACGTGCTGTTCAGATCATTGCTATATTGTTATTATTCTCTGATCAAGGTTTTATTAGAAATATATTACAGATATTCATCATCAGAATTAATACATACAAATTTATAAATATATATATTCAAATTTGTATACATACATACATGCATACATATATATATACATATTTATATCTATCTCTCTCTCTTTGTATATATATATACGTATGTATATATTTGTCTCTTTTATGTATATATATATATACATATTTATATATATATATATATTATATATATATTCTGTCTCTCTTTGTATATATATATATACATACATATTTTATATATATATATTTATAATATATATATATATTATATATATATATATATATATATATATTATATATATATATATACATATACACAAACACTCACTCTTACGTATGTATTTATTTTGTGTGAATATTTGTATGTGAATGACATTGTAAGTGGAATAAGTGTTCCTTTAGATATTTCCATCTAACGCACATACACAAGAGATTGCTTGTGTTAATACGTGTGTAGTGAGTATTTTGGCGTATACGCCACTCACTGATCTAATGCATAAATTGAAAAATAACTATTTTCCGTCGTTTTCCTTAATGACTATTCCATTTGTTCATTCTGCTGGAATGACTTGTCGTCCATTTATCAAACTAAGGGCGGTAATTCCCAAAATGCTTCCTCCAAGACGTGCATATGCATGAAAACTTATCTCAAGTCATATTTTATTAAGTTTCTTCTCATTCAATTTGACTTTAATTTTAGTCCAAGAATGTAGGTTTGGAAATCTGAGGTCGCAGTTTCATATAAATGTGTGGCATAAGCACCAACTGGTTTTGAAAATATTTTAGGATTCTTATATATATATATATATATATATATATATGTGTATGTATTTATATGTATATATATGTATATGTATGCATATGTATATATATATGTATATATATATTTGTACTGAATCACGCCGGACGCGGTGGAGGAGAGAAAATAGTAACTCAGTGAAGGAGAAGTAGTGAGTGTTATTGATTTGACTGAAAGAGAGTGAGAGAAAGTAATAGCAATGAGAGAAAGGAAGGTGTGAAAGATGAATAAGAAAGAAATAGGTGAAAACAATCAGCGTTTTAACTCTGTGCGAGTATATATGTGTGTATGTGTGTGCGCGTACGAGGGTAGTATGTGAAAGTTTGCATGTGTGATTATTATGTACCTTGTAATGTATCTTATATAGTTTGGTCGGCCTGAGGCTATAGCAGAAGATACTTGCCCAAGGTGCCACGCAATGGGAATGAATCGGGAACCATGTGGTTGGTAAACAAGCTACTTACCACACAGCCACTCCTGCGCCTAGTGTTCGTTAAATATCAAAAAGAAAAGAAAACTCACAAATATATAACTGGAATATATAACATACTACAATTAGACGTCATTGTTGACGGCATATGGACAGCTAGTAGTATAATGATCATACATAACTCGGAAGAAAAATTCCCGAGGACAGCTCATATTTTTATTTCATTCGTCAATGAAATGTGATAAGATGTTAACCGGGTTCAGTCCCACTGCGTGGCACCTTGGGCAAGTGTCATCTACTATAGCCTCGGGCCGACCAAAGCCTTGTGAGTGGATTTGGTAGACGGAAACTGAAAGAAGACCGTCGTATATATGTATATATATATATGCGTGTGTGTGTTTGTGTGTCTGTGTTTGTCCCCCTAGCATTGCTTGACAACCAATGCTGGTGTGTTTACGTCCCCGTCACTTAGCGGTTCGGAAAAACAAACCGATAGAATAAGTACTGGGCTGACAAAAGAATAAATCCTGGGGTCGAGTTGCTCGATTAAAAAATGCGGTGCTCCAGCATGGCCACAGTCAAATGACTGAAACAAGTAAAAGAGTAAAAGAGTAAGAGTAAAAGCATAATGAAGAATCAAACTAAGATCCCGTAGAAGGAGTCTTTATAGTTAATGTTATTAAAACGAATTCTTTAGAATTCTATTAAACGAATTAATACTAGAAATAATGGGAAGTATATAAGATGCCCGAGGATAAAGTCGAAATTTCCGCTGCGATGCTTCTCATATCTTCAAACTTGAAGGCCAACGCGGAAACAGAATGAAGACTATTAAGTTATATTTGTGAGTTTTCTTTTCTTTTTGATATTTAACACACACTAGGCGCAGGAGTGGCTCTGTGGTAAGTTAGTTAGTTAGTTAGTTAGTTAATTTGGCTCAAAAGCAAATCGCAAGGCCATGTAGGGGGACATGGAGTTAAGTACAGGATGGTGTTCATGTAAAAGAGTTTATGCCACTTGTGGTCAAGGGAGGCTTTGAACAAAGCCGTCGTCGGAATCTTCACCATCTCGTCTGGCAGCTTGTTCCACGGATCCGTAATCCGGACGGAGAAAGCTCCTCTCCTTCGATTGAGATGAAATCGTCGCAGGTAGAGCTTTTCGGAATGACCCCGCAGCCGACTTGTTTACCAACCACATCGTTCCGGGTTCAGTCCCGCTGCGTGGCACCTTGGGCAAGTATCTTCTGCTATAGCCTCGGGCCGACCAAAGCCTTGTGAGTGGATTTGGTAGATAGAAACTGAAAGAAGCCCTTCATATATATGTATATATCTATGTGTGTGTGTTTATGTTTGTGCTTGCCCCCACAACATCGCTTGATAAGCATTCCTTGTGAATTTACGTACCTGTAACTTAGTGGTTCAGCAAAAGACACCAATAGAATAAGTACTAGGCTTCAAAAGAATAAGTCCTGGGGTCGATTTGCTCGACTAAAGGCGGTGCTCCAGCATGGCCACAGTCAAATGACTGAAACAAGTAAAAGAGTAAAGAGAATTCTGAAAAGTACCCAATACTCACAAATACAACTGCTCGCATATACACGCCATCATATATATAATAATGCGTATATATGACCTGTGTGTATATGTGTGCCGTAGTGTACATTAAATCTTTTACATAGAATAGTATATATTCTGGGAAAATCACTAAAGTACATCAATTTGGCTTTCAAATAGTAAAATATTAATAATTAACTAGTTTATATATATACAAATATGTAGTTAACTATAGAATTGGATAAATAATATTTCACATTTTATTCTATTGACAATCGCTGCGTGAAGCAGGGTATGAATTTCATTGTTAGTTTTGTATGGTACCAAGTTTTTGCGAAGCACGCATACATAACTACAAACTCCTATGATTGAATTTCATTTCATGAAAAATCAGCAATTACATTTGTATTGTAAGCGCAGTTATACGTTATCTCTCTCCATATGTTTGTGAATCGCAATCAAATTTCCTTTTCTTTTTTTTTTTTGCCCCTTCATTTAAATAATCTCATTACATATGATTTTAAATGCTAAAACCCGATTGTATTGAACAGCTTTCTATACATTAATTTCATAAAAGTATATTAACAAATATCTAAGCAATTCACTTGTGATTTTTCTTTATCCATTTATACCGAATATATTTCCATTTAAATTCGATATTCTTAAATATTATTCTACTAAACATATTCGTGTGTTCGCATTGATTGATGTTAGTATCTTTATCACAAAGAGCAAAGATTGATGATTTAGGGAAATGGAAATATGTTAATTGTGACACCAGGCGTCCAAGAGCTCAGGTTTGTCATGTATAAATAAGGCCTCCATGAAAAATATACGTGATGAATACGCTTCAAGTTTGGTTTCGTTTCTGCTCTTATAACCGAGTAAAATCGATTGATACACGCTTGTGGCTATTTTCTTAATGGATGTTGCGTCAGTTTTTTTCCCTTCTGTGTTGAAATTTTCCCCAATATGCTCGATCCCTTCATTCGAATGAAGCATGTTGCTAATATCTAAATATAAATCATTTCAATAACGTACGGAGCTTAAGCAAGCTTAGGTTTTTAATGCAATCCATGTAAGGGTGATTGGAAGCAGCCAAGAGAGATCTTTGAAGAAAAACTGCTAGAGGAGGTGCATATAGCAGCATATGTTACATCGTTAAATAAATGTGATAAATTCAGAAGGCAAAATAACTCAATGGCTTTTAATTTGGTTTCACAGATATTTGTTAAGGCAAAAAGAAGAGTGTCGTAAGAGATGTCGTCGACGTGTCGCACTCTCGATAGCAACCACGTTCATGGGAATATATGAGCAGTTGGGATATATTGGTGAAATATGTTGGGATTCACCAAGGATAACAAATACTTCCTCATTCGGCAATTTAGCCTAACAATAGTAGAGATGTTTAGGGTAGTGGTAGCTAATAGGACCTTAGATTTCACCAAAGAACAAAAATACCGAGTCGCTAAAATTGTCAGGAACATCCACTGGAATATTTTTAAAATTCTAACAAAGCCCGAGGCGAAAAAATTTCTTTTACTCAAGAAAATCGCTTGTGTTATCCACAAGTGGTTAGAGCAGCGGTCGAGGGATCGCGGGTTCGAATCTCAGACCGGGCGATATGTGTGTTTATGAGCGATATACCTAAGCGCCATACGGCTCCGGCAGAAGGTAATGGCGAACTTCTTACTCTTTCGCCACAACTTTCTCTCACGCTTTTCTCCTGCATCTTGCAGCTCACCTGCGACGGACCGGCACCCCGTACAAGTGGGGAATCTATACGCCAAGGGAACCGGGAAACCGGCCCTTATGAGCCAGGGATGGCTCGAGAAGGAACAAACATCAAATAAACAACGTGATCCAACGCTTGTGTGGAGGAAACCTTTCCCTCCTCAAACAGAATATAAGTCGTTATTATTCCAAGACTGAGAAATCTCTCTCATGATAGACATTACACGCAAGTAATTTCTATCAGTTTACAAGGGTTGCGAAGTAAACAGATCACACTCTAAACTAACAAAAAAGGGACAGAATCAATTTAGAATAGATATATATCTTGGTTTCAACTCTTGGCACAAGTTCAAGTGAGGATAGTTGATTACCTCAACCTAAGTGCTTAATTGGTACTTATTTTATAAACCCCGAAAGGGTAAAATCTAAGTCGTCCTCTATGGCATTTGAAACCTGAACCTAAAGACAGACATGAAGTCGCTAATTATCACCCCGCCCCACCGCCGCAGTTACAATCCCGCCCCCTCTGCCGCCTTAGAAAAATTATATAAATTCCGAAATGTTATATATAAATGATCTACGGGCCTTAGTCTTTATATACTCGGGTCTTTTCACTTTGACCGGCAGATTTTTAAAACAATTTCTTTGTAACTAAACACTTTTAAACTTCGTATACTGGTAGAATGTGTTACATAAAACATCTTTTTCTCTTGGCTTTCTTGAGAAAATTCTGTAATTTAATTTGTAAGCTATTTGTTGTAAAATTTCTTGCATTTCGGCAATTTCAACCAATCAATGACGTCCATTGAGGTGAAGAAAATTTCTGCTGTTGTTTTTCAACAGCAATTTCTTGCGGTCAACTCAGTTTTATGTAACACATTCTACCAGTATACGAAGTGTAAAAGTGTTTAGTTACAAAGACATTATTTTAAAAATCTACCGATCAAAGTGAAAAGATCCATATGCTCTCATAAACCAAGAAAACACCATGGAAGATTCTTGCATCTGCACCAAAAATAGGGAGTGGAGATATTGCATATTCAAAAACGATGTGTACCTTAATCAAAATAACCGGACGTTTAATTTTGAGCAGGATTTGCATCGTACTTGTTATAAGTTCTTTCGTAGATCGCTATTATCTATGCAAATATTTCTGCTGCATATTTATTTCATCCATCTCGTTATATAATCTATAAGGCCTTTCAAAATTTCCTTTGTGTTTACATAATTTCTCGGACATCATACTTCTTTTGAGACACGTATTCAACGCACCTTTGTATTTTTCGGCGAATTCTCGTACATAGTAATGAAATACTACTACTACTACTACTACTACTACTGCTGCTACTACCACTACTACTACTACCACCAATACTACCACCACCACTGCTACTACCACCACTACTACTACTACCACTACTACTACTACTACTACTACCACCACTACTACTACTACTACCACTACCACCACTACCACCACCACTACTACTACTACAACAACTACTACTACTACTACTAATAATAATAATAGTTATTATTATTATTATTATTATTATTATTATTATTATTATTATGTTTGACTTTTGCTTTGCATTTGCACAAGTTGGCTCCAAGTCTCACCTAGAGACTGACAAGCAAATCTGTGGCATTGAGCAGAATATTGGCTATAGACCATCTTTTATACCAAGACAAAACAATGTACATGATAACACTTCCAATCAGTTAAGATCAGGAGCCACGAGAGCCACTGCATGGTACTGCATCAGAGCTTTTATTATTTTTAGCGATATTCCGTCGGAGTTCGGAGTTCGAATGATACCAGTGTCAACTTTGTCAATCATCCTTTTTGGGATCGGGAAATTAAGTACCAGTTACGCACTGGGGTCGATATAAGCGACTGGCTTCCTCCACAGAAACGTCAGGCGTTGTACCTAAAGTAGAAAGAATTATTATTATTATTATTATTATTATTATTATTATTATCATCATAAGATTGCAGAATTTTAGCACGCTGGGTGAAATGCTGAGTGGTTTTTCACTCATCGCTACGTTCTGAGTTGAAATTTTGCCGATTCGACTTTGCCCTTCGTCCTGTCGTATCGATAAAATAAGAAACATCTGAATACTGGAGAGGAGGGGGAAGGATCGATGTAATCGACTAGTCCCCTTCCCTCAAATTGCTGCCTATCATCATCGCCATCACGATCAACATCATCATCATCATCATCATCATCACTATGTTGTATATACGTCCAGTCCATAAACACAAGCACAATTTCTTCCTCTTTCAACGTGTGCAAATTTATTGAATTCACATTCGATGTAAGTATTCGTTCAGGCTTTAACAGTTGTATATTTTTGTATGTTATCTGTATTTTGTAAGTCCTGCGATACTGATAATATATGTAATTTCGTCTTGTTCTTATCGTAGCTAACGCTCCTAATATTCCTTGGATTGTTTTGATTTCGTTCCGCTCGTTCGAGTTATCTCTGTTTCCAAATCGATATATTTGGCCAATTTCTCCAGTTCTTTTAAAGATATGATTTTCTATGCTGGCATTAATGTATCTGCGAGGAAATATTGTCATATATGATAGTATTGGCAAATACTATCTGTACGATTTGCCAATACTTCTCTGTCAGTTAAAACCAGTGTATCCCAAAATATAGTTGCACATTTCTTCCTCGCATTTAATTTTCTCGCTGATGTTTATATCAATTTTGTATGGTCGCCATTTTACAATGCCAGATGTATGTGTGTGTGCGTTCCTCTGTGTGTGTGTGCGTGTGTGCGAGTGCCTGTGTATGCATATATGTGTGTATATGTACGTATATGCGTGTGCGTGTATATATATATAAACATACACATTTGTGCATATATTCACATATGTACATATGTATTCATCCATGTATATACATATATATATATACATATAGATATATATATATATGTGTGTGTGTATGTATGTATGTATCTATTTATCCTTAAATCTACGCCTATCAAGAGATATGTATATGTAGACATATCTATGCACACACATATATAATTTAGTATATATGATAGTAAAATATAATGTATATATATATACTATTTATATCATATGTGTGTGTGAATGTGTGAGTGTGTGTGTGTGTATGTATACATAGTGTATTAAAAGAGAAAATACAGGGAAATGTATTTGTTAGCAAAAATATCGGAATCAAGTTATAATAAACTCAGTGGGTACACATGAATTGCTTTATCTAAAACGACGATAGCATTCCTTCGTGTTTAAGTTCTTGAGGAAAAAGCCAGAAGCCTATATAAGCCAGGTTTTGGTGCACTCGAGGTAAATATGCAAGCACTGGTAAAATATTAGTCGTACTGATAAATGTTTAAAGATTTTCTCAGTTGCTGTAGTTGCCATGGCCTCTTCAACGTTGCTTGCGGCGATCTGCAAGGACTCTTGTCACCCCACCCTCTGGGCAACTCAGTCTGATCCCGTGTGGGTCTATCCGAACAAGTTAAGTTTCTGTCTCGGCTGGTCCTTGAAGCGGTTCCTGCATTCTTCGCAGCGCGGTAAGCTGGCAGAAACGTTAGCACGCCGGGCGAAATACGTAGTCGTATTTCGTCTGCCGTTACGTTCTGAGTTCAAATTCCGCCGAGGTCGACTTTGCCTTTCATCCTTTCGGGGTCGATTAAATAAGTACCAGTTGCACACTGGGGTCGATGTAATCGACTTAATCCGTGTGTCTGTCCTTGTTTGTTCCCTCTGTGTTTAGCCCCTTGTGGGTAGTAAAGAAATAGGTTCCTGCATTCTTCGCTGTCTCTTTGTCCTGGGTGAGCTCACTGTAAATAATAGCCTTTTTTTTTTCATTCTGGGCCTGCTTTTGCGTGAGCTGTGACTGATCTACCTGACGTTTCGCAGCACAGCATGAATTCAATCCTTGGGATGATGGCTTGCTGGAGGACTGTGTCGTTGGTAATGTATTCCTTCCATAAGATACCCATTATGGCAGAAATTTATCTTTAGTGTTCAATAGCCTCACCTACGTCTTGCGTTTTACCCAGCATTGTGAGACATAGTGGTAAAATCGTGGAGGCGCAATGGCCCAGTAGTTAGGGCAGCGGACTCGCGGTCATAGGATCGCGGTTTCGATTCCCAGACCGGGCGTTGTGAGTGTTTATTGAGCGAAAACACATAAAGCCCCACGAGGCTCCGGCAGGAGATGGTGGTGATCCCTGCTGTACTCTTTCACCACAACTTTCTCTCACTCTTACTTCCTGTTTCTGTTGTACCTGTATTTCAAAAGGGCCGCCGGCCTTGTCTTGTCACTCTCTGTGTCACGCTGAATATCCCCCCGAGAACTACGTTAAGGATACACACGTGTCTGTGGAGTGCTCAGCCAACTTACACGTTAATTTCACGAGCAGGCTGTTCCGTTGATTCGGATCAACCGGAACGCTCGTTGTCGCAACCGACGGAGTGCTTCCTCCTCCTAGCGGTGAAATCATTGAATAAAATCATAATTAACAGACCCTCCTATCTTTTCCTTTACATTCAGCCAGAATATATTCAGCACCTTCTCGTCAATATCCTCTTTAACTCTTTACTCTTTTACTTGTTTCTGTCATTTGACTGCGGCCATGATGGAGCACCGCCTTTTAATCGAGCAACTCGACCCCCCAGGACTTATTCTTTTTTTTTTATAAGCCTAGTACTTATTCTATCGGTCTCTTTTGCTGAACCGCTAGGTAACGGGGACGTAAACACACCAGCATCGGGTGTCAAACAATGCTAGGGGGACAAACACAGACACACAAACACACACACGCATATATATATATATATACATATATATATATATATACATATATACGACGGGCTTCTTTCAGTTTCCGTCTACCAAATCCACTCACAAGGCTTTGGTCGGCCCGAGGCTATAGTAGAAGACACTTGCCCAAGGTGCCACTCAGTGGGACTGAACCCGGAACGATGTGGTTGGTAAGCAAGCTACTTACCACACAGCCACTCCTGTATATTTATACACATGGGTTTCCTTATGCTTCTGCGTGAAGGTGTCTTTGTTTTTGTGTGTGTGAAGCTGTCCACCACCACCATTTGTCGACCCGTGCTGGTTGCTTTCACTTTCCTTTACTAAATGCTTCAGAATTACAAGCAATGTACCAGCCTTAAAAATAATTATATAGTGGCTGTGTGGTAAGTAGCTTGCTAACCAGCCACGTGGTTCCAGGTTCAGATCCACTACGTGGCATCTTCTACTATAGCCCCGGGCCTCCCAATGCCTTGTGAGTGGATTTGGTAGACGGAAACTGAAATAAGCCCGTCGTATATATGTATATATATATATATATATATATATATATATATATATATATATATATCAGTATATATATATGTATGTATGTGTCTGTGTTTGTCCCCCTAGCATTGCTTGACAACCGATCCTGGTGTGTTTACGTCCCCGTCACTTAGCGGTTGGGCAAAGGCGACCGATAGAATAAGTATTACGCTTACAAAGAATAAGTCCTTGGGTCGATTTCCTCGACTAAAGGCGGTGCTCCATTATGGCCACAGTCAAATGACTGAAACAAGTAAATGAGTAAATGAGATGTTCCAAGCTTAAAAAGAAACCAATATATATATATACGCGTGTGTACCGTGATCGATTTGTTTAACTAAACCGGTCAGCGCGGTGCTGCATCATGACCACCGTCCAATAACTGAAAAAAGTAAAAATTTCCAAGATAAAGTATACCATATTTTTGTC
Source organism: Octopus sinensis (assembly GCF_006345805.1). Lineage (NCBI taxonomy): Eukaryota > Metazoa > Mollusca > Cephalopoda > Octopoda > Octopodidae > Octopus > Octopus sinensis. Next base: position 27,284,417 of record NC_043017.1, read on the forward strand.
CAAACCCAAGTCCCAGATAGTCCCAGTTAACCTCTGCTAGATTTACTGTTGCAGAATCATAGAAGATTCCAGATATTTCTTTCAGATTTTCCATGCGTTTTTTATTTGATATACTTCTATATCTCTTTATAGATTATTTGTTTTCAATATAGTTACCTGATAAAACTGATTCTTCTTTGCACCAGTTGATCTTCATAGGAAACTAAATAAATAATATTTCTTCGTATATTACCTGTATAATTTTTACCATATTTTCGCGAAATCCTTGTGTGCGTGATCTGTGATATATATATATATATATATATAGGCGCAGGAGTGGCTGTGTGGTAAGTAGTTTGCTTACCAGCCACATGGCTCCGGGTTCAGTCCCACTGCGTGGCACCTTGGGCAAGAGTTTTCTACTATAGCCTCGGGTCGACCAAAGCCTTGTGAGTGGATTTGGTAGACGGAAACTGAAAGAAGCCCGTCGTATATATATATATATATATATGTGTGTGTTTGTCCCTCCCAACATCGCTTGACAACCGATGCTGGTGTATTTACGTCCCCGTATCTTAGCGGTTCGGCAAAAGAGACCGATAGAATAAGTACTAGGCTTACAAAGAATACGTCCTGGGGTAGATTTGCTCGACTAAAGGCGGTGCTCCAGCATGGCCGCAGTCAAATGTTTGAAATAAGTAAAAAAAAAATGAGCAAGCATTTGCGAAGGAATTCGTCCAATCATCAACTGTAAGTTATACACACACACATATATACACACACCACAAAAACACACACATATATATATATATATATATAACGCGACGGTCTTCTTCCAGTCTCCGTCTATCACATCCACTACAAAAGATTTGTTCAGGCCGAAGCAATAATAGAACTCTCTTGTACAAAATGCTACACACTGGGAATGAACCCGGAATGATGTGGATAAGAAGCAAGGTTCCTCGTACAAGGCCACACTTGCCCCTGCGCAATCATTTGTCTCACTTCCAAGATGGTTTCTTTTGTAAACCTTAATCTTACGTGCCTCCCTTCGAAACAGCTAAAACAGCACGGTGGTATAATCGAAACGGAGCCGGAAAAATGCTCTCTCTCTTTTACTCTTCTACTTGTTTCAGTCATTTGACTGCGGCCATGCTGGAGCACCGCCTTTAGTCGAGCAACTCGACCGCAGGACCTATTCTTTGTAAGCCTAGTACTTATTCTAGACTGCTAAGTTACGGTGACGTAAACACACCACCATCGGTTGTCAAGCAATGCTAGGGGGGACAAACACAGACACACAAACACACACACGCATATATATATATATATACTTTATATACGACGGGCTTCTTTCAGTTTCCGTCTACCAAATCCACTCACAAAGCTTTGGTCGGCCCGAGGCTATAGTGAAAGACACTTGCCCAAGGTGCAACGCAGTGGGACTCAACCCGGAACCATGTGGTTGGTAAACAAGCTACTTACCACACAGCCACTGTGGTATTTCAAACATCTTTAAGTTCTGAGTTCAAACGTCACTGTGGTGGACTTGCCCTTTTGTTTCCTCTGGGCTCGATAAAGCAATATCCAGCTGAACTCTGCTGTCGATGAAATCGATTTAATGCTTCCCCAAGAAATAACTGGTCTTGTGCCAAAATTTGAAACCAATATTTTCAAACATTATTTTCAACAGATCTACAATTTCACGAACTTCATGTCTGAATACATCTTTCTTTTGTTGGTTGAGTAACTTTTAATAACGCTCATATTTTATCTTGTGTATATATTAATGATGATTCATTATATTTCCATGAAAGTCTAACGCTAATACAAATAAAACAGTTACTCTTTCGCTACCTAATATATAATTTTATCAATTTGTTCACGTTCACTTATTTATATGAAGCAAATATATTTAGTTTATTTTCGTACTAATTTCTTTGATTTATCCAATTAGTACTTCTTTATTCTGCATAGACGTATGTATTTAGAATCTTGATCTTCATATAACTGTTTATTTACGAGTATACATCAAAGACGATATCATTGCTTTAAGAGTTTCAGTTCAAATTTTGCCATAATTTATTTAACATAGTTTTAATCTTTGCTATATTTTATCTCAGCTTCATATTTTACAGTTGATATTTTCTTCCTCAGTACGTACCTATTTCTTTATTACCCACAAGTGGCTAAAGACAGAGGGGACAAACAGGGACAGACATAGGTATTAAGTCGATTACATCGACCCCAGTGCGTAACTGGTACTTAATTTATCGACTCCGAAAGGATGAAAGGCAAAGTCGACCTCGGCGGAATTTGAACCCAGAACGTAACGGCAGACGAAATACCTATTTCTTTACTACCCACAAGGGGCTAAACACAGAGAGGACAAACAAGGACAGACAAACGGATTAAGTCCATTATATCGACCCCAGTGCGTAACTGATACTTAATTTATCGACCCCGAAAGGATGAAAGGTAAAGTCGACCTCGGCGGAATTTGAACTAAGAACGTAGCGGCAGACGAAATACCGCTTAGCATTTCGCCCGGCGCGCTAACGATTCTGCCACAAGTTCATCTATACAATAAGAAGGTTAACTTTTCATTTGTAGAGAAGCTATCCACGTATAGACTTGTGAATTACGGTTTGTTGTGGCAATTACTGACAGAAGGAAGCTGAATGGAGATGGACGGTTTCTTTGGGGCTATCCATCATCTGAATAAGACTAGGATGCTTTGATTTGCGTTCGTTACAGTTCAATATCTAACCTTATGTCAATATGATATATCATTACACACAGCAATGTTTAGTATTAATGAATAATAGAATAAGCTACAGATTCTATTGAGATGAACAGAATAAAACCGAACATTCAAATGTAAAACTTGGGCTTAATGTTGATTATCCATATCAATAAATAATCCGTAAAAAGACAATCCAGACAAAAGAGTTTTCTGAACTGGCAAATATTTACAGCGAAAACCGCAATTTCAATAGTTTCATATGCCGTTGTGTAACTAGCCTATATTTTCTATCATAACCATATATATATATATATATATATATATATATATATATATATGTGTATATATATGCGCTCAGACACACACATACACGTATATATGTATATGTATATATACATATACGTTTGTGTGTGTGTGTGCATGTGTGCGTGTATAGATATTTGTGTAGGCTCATGGCCTGGTAGTATGTAAATATATATAATTATACATGTATGTATTATACAAATCTATCTACGACACGATTCTTTCAGTTTCCGTCTAGCAAATCAGCACACTAAGACACACACACACACACACACACACACCACACACATATATGTGTATATAGCTTGGAGGAGTGTTTTGGAAATTGACTAAAATTTTCGTAACGTGTAAATTTTCGTTAATTATTCTAAATGAATATATACTTAATTAAAATGTAGCAAATTAGGCCAGTACATATTGACCTTTGTATTCTGATTGCTTTATTCTTACATTTTTCTCTGACATTATTTCTAAAACGTCTTTATCGGTTATTATTCTTAGAAATTTGATTCATACGAAAGTTGTTGACAATAGAACTTCGTCAACGGCGTTATCGAATGTGTTGTACGATCGAACCTTTAAATAAATATCGCCATCTAAACGATGGATTTCGTCGGTTACTCATTTCGCCAGTTACTAATTGTGGCCAAACTCGTTCGCTCCATTTGCCTCTATGATAGAAGCTATTTGACCAAGATGATAGAGAGTCTAATCGTAAACACAACATTGTGTCTCTGGGACGGACCTTTTTTTTCACACATCGATACATATAGACGTTTACACTTATTCATACATACATGAGTATGCGTATGAATACGTGTATGTGTGTATGTGTGTGAAAGAAATAATGTTAGACTCTCGTAGATTAAGAACGATATTCCAGCAAATTCTTGCTGAAAAACAGCACAAGTGATTTGTTTATTGAAGTCAAATGTATGTGTTGTACATTAGGTTTTCATTAAATCGAGGTTGCTCGAACAGGTTTATAGTGTACTAGCAGTATCGCCCGGCGTTGCTCGGTTTGTAAGGGAAATAACTATATAAGCATTTTTAGAGAGTTATAGCCAAAAAAATGCATTAACAATGGATAAAAAATGGTAATTTTTTTTTAAATCGTTGACTCATCGTAGACATTTTTAGAGAGTTACTTCCCTTATATAATAGCGAAAAAATGCATTAAAAATGGAAAAAAAATGATGGTAATTTTTTTTTAATCGTAGACTCATCATAGATGCGCACTAATACCCAGAAGGGCTCGATATGAATCACGACTATAAGATACCCGGTTTTGATTAAACTGCAACGCAAAATGTGGGAGTAGTTAGGAATCTAAATCGTAGGAGACAGACACTCACACAACTTCACTTTTATATATATAGATTACTCCTCGGGTGTCAAAGTGATGGGTTAGCAACATGAAATGAATTGTTTTGCTAGAGAGCATAAAACACTACAAGTTCCAGAATTTGAAACCATGATCATGTAGTCGAGAAAGCCTCACACTAACTACCAGACCATGAACCCGCACAAATATCTATACACGCACGCACACAGACACACACACGCACATACACACAAGCACATATATATATATATATATATATATATGATGAGAATTTACAGAAAATTCAAAACACGAAAACAGGTATGTAAACAACAAACAGATGTATTAGTTTAACGCTCGGGAAGTGCGAAAGTCTTTTACATTTC
>NC_043017.1:27294154-27299154 GCF_006345805.1 Octopus sinensis
CCCTGAAACAGTTACTCCAGAATCTATACATAAATACATGCATACATGCATACATGCATACATGCATACATGCATACATGCATACATGCATACATGCATACATACATGCATGCATGCATGCATATATACATACATACATACATACATGCATGCATGCATGCATGCATGCATGCATGCATATATACAAATATACATACATACATTCATGCATACATGCATGCATGAATGCATGCATACATACATACATGCATACATACATACATACATATAGGCTCTCCTTGACGAATAGCAGTCCACCTTCCGGTAGCCATCTTACGCTTCCTCGATCCCTTCAATCATTCGGCTATTCAACCAGCAGGAGACAGGCCCCGTTAGGGACATGGGAATTATCAAGTCGCGCGGAATCCGAGTAAAACAGTTTTGATTAATATATATGTATAATATTCTCTCTCTCTCCCTCTCTCTATCTCTCTCTTTGTATATAATATATATATATATATCTATATATATATAATATATATATATCTTAGAAGTTTTGGAGGAAGAAGACTCCACTAGAGAGGACGAAAGCGCTTATATATGACAAATGATTATAAAAACATGTAACATACTAATAAATATCTGTAAATATAAAACTATCCAGATTTCTGAGTACCTCATTTCTCCTAACATATATATGGTGCCCCAGCATGGCCACAGCTCATTAGCTGAAACTGGAAAAATCAAAAAATCATCAAAATCAAATATATTTATAAAGGGAAAGTTTACGAAAATAAGCAAAAGACGAAGGCAGGTGGAGTACAAACAAACAAATGTATTAGTATAGCGCTCAGGAATAGAAAAAGTCTTTTATGTTTCGAGCCTACGCTCTTATATATATATATCTATATATATATATATATATATATATAGGATGTATGTATGTGCATATTTATATATATATATATATATATATATATATATATATATATATAATATATATAATATATGCATGTATGTATGTGCATATTATATATATATATATATATATATATATATATATGTAAGCACACATATACATGTATGTGTATATGTTGTACATATGAATATATGTGTATATATTATTATGTACACATGTAATATACATACATACATACATAAATAAATGCATACGAATACAAGCACGCAAAGGACAGTACAAATATGCTTGTTTAAAGAAGACTTCGCAAACTTCTTTTCAAAACAAACAAAAATGAAGCTTTAATTTAAGTTGTTTTCCTTTAACAGATAATGTAATAACTATTGACAGAAATTATAATTATAATGAATTTGATTATATATCTTAATGAAGTTGATTAACATTTTGTTCTGTGTAATTTATTTTTCTTTTTTTAAAATTAGATTGCTTCTGCTGGATTTATCAGTAAATCTTTTTTGCTCTCTATCACTTTCATCCACTCCCTTCTTCACTGACTCTATGTAACTGGATATACACTCTCGTTGCCTTCTCTCTCTCTCTCTCTCGTTGGCTCTCTCTCTCTCTCTCTCTCTCTCGTTGGCTCTCTCTCTCTCTCTCTCTCTCTCGTTGGCTCTCTCTCTTTATATTTGTTAATGTGTCATGTTCTGTAAACCTTGCGTATTTTATGTATATGTTCGTTTTGACATTCTTTAATTCCATTCCTTTTTTTATTCTGCATCTGTATCTATCTATCTATCTATCTATCTATCTATCTATCTATCTATCTATCTATCTATCTATCTATCTATCTATCTATCATCCATATATCTATCAATCTACCTACCTATCTATTTGTGTATCTCTCTATTATTTATCTCTCCTCACTCAACCACTCTCTATGTATAATATATATATATATTCTATATATATATATATAATATATAAAACATATAATATAATATATATATATTCTATATCTATATATATATATATATATGAATGTATATATATGTCTATATACAATTGCATATATATGTATTTACAAATGTATATATATGTATATATACACACATACGTATGTATATATACATTTCCACATATACTCATACGTATATGCTTTCGTCTCTACCTGTTACTATCAACCAATCTTGCTGTAAGCTTCGTCCTTAATCACATACATACAATTCATACTAACAATAACCGCACATTCTCTTCTATCACTATACTGCCTTGTCTTTCAACACAATCCAACAAAATTTCCATTGCAGATTATCATCTCATCCTGTCAATCACTGGCTCCACATTTCCCAATCTCTCCTTCAAGATTTACCTCCTTTTCTCTTTCCTGCAATATTTTATTCCATCTCATTTAATCAAACATGTTCCTTCTTTATATTTCTCTTTCACGATGCTCTATATATCTAACTCAATACTTTCACTTACTCACAACGACTTCAACATACACTCTCATCTTTCTTATAACTTATACGTCTGCTTGTATTTGCTTTTCCTCACAAAACTAAAAAAAGTCAATTACATTCCTTTTGGTGTTTTCTTCAAACATGTCACTGACACGTGAGACAGAAGAACAAACTTATTTTTTTTTGTTCTCCCAACTCACACATAACGTATAATTGTTATTTATCTTTCTCCTCCTTTTGTGAAAATAATACATCATATGCCTGTATATATATATATATATAGATATATATACATGTTAGTATATATATATATACATATATACATGTATATATATATATACATGTATGTAGATATATATATATATATACATATATACATGTATATATATATATACATGTATATATATATATACATATATAATGTATATATATATATATACATGTATATATATATATATATACATATATATATGTATATATATATATATACATGTATATATATATACATTATACATGTATAGATATATATATATATATATACATATATACATGTATATATATATATACATGTATATTATATATACATATATACATGTATATATATATATTACATGTATATATATATATACATATATACATGTATATATATACATGTATATATATATATACATGTTATATATATATACATATATACATGTATATATATATATACATATATACATATACATATATACATATATATACATATATGTATATATATAATATACATATATATACATATACATATATAAATGTATATATATATACTATATATATGTGTGTGTGTCTGCGTGTAGAGAAGAGAGAGAGAGAGAAAGAGATAGTGTGTGAGAGAGAAAGATAGATATTACATATCACACACACACACACATGCTTATAATATATATATATATATATATATATATATATATATATATATATATATACATATATATGTTACCATACATGCATATCTTCGTAACATTAGCATTACATTGCGGTATTTCCATATTGTATTTGCCTGGAGTTTTAATTGCATTCGATCAAATCGTCATTTCCTTCAATTATGACATCATTCACCTTTGCTTCCTATTCTTCCATCACTTACGCGCAGAAGACCGGCTTAAATCCTCGTTTTCAGGAAATCGTTGGCCTGCGCATCGTACTAAATCAAAAGTCCATCGATTTTTATTATATTGCAGTTATTATCATTATAAATATTCTGTATTCTCAACTAAAAGATAAACGTGTTTAAATAACCTATCTGCCGATTGTGGCTTTCTCAACATTCATAGAACTGTTTCGAGGATAAATGGTGTCATCTAGAAATGACTGGAAACCAAAGTGATTTTATTCCTGCTAGTAAAACCAAATTTCATGGGGTTTTCTTGACCAAACCCATTGGGGGATAGAGGTAAAAATCATTGATCGCACATATACTAGGTGAAATATGACTTGGGTCCAGTTAACAATTATAATAATAATTTACATTGTTTACAATTGACGGATATTTGTTCTCATCTTGTTTGTTGTCAACGCAACGTTTCGGTTGATATACCCTCCAACCTTCATCCGGTGTCTTGGGGGAAATTTAGAACCTGTGTTCTCATTCGCAACGTATTTTTCGATGTTATTATTGTTATATTATTATTATTATTATTATTATTATTATTATTGTTGTTGTTGTTGTTTTTATAGCCGTTGCCACGGGCATATGGCGTAGTGGTTAAGAGCGCGGGCTACTAACTCCAAGATTCCGAGTTCGATTCCAGGCAGTTACATTAAAAAATAATGATAATAATAATAATAATAATGATAATAATAATAATAATAATCATTAAAATAATAATAATAATGATAAAGATGATAATAATAATAATAATAATAAGAAGAAGAAGAAGAAGAAGAATCAGTTCTAGTGTAGGCACAACCCCTGATATGGGGGGACTAGTCGATTACATCAAACCCAGTGTTTCACTCTACTTTATATGAAGGCAAAGTCGACCTCGGTGGAATTTCTACTCAGAACGTAAAAAACGGACGAAATGCTGCTAAGCATTTCGCCCGGCGTGCTAACGTTTCTGCCAGCTCGCCGCAAACGAAATAACGCTAAGCGAAATGAAAGTGGCTTAGAGCCTACAGTACAGTTATTCAATCCGTTGAAGCAAGCACATACTTTTAGACTGTGACGTAATTTCCCTTATATATATATATATATATATATATATATATATATAGGGGTGGGGGAATAACGTGAGAATGCGTTAGTTCAACGTATAGTGAATTCTAACAATTGTAGAAAAATATGAAGAAATTATGGCATGGCTGTCCTGATATTCCGTTGAAATATTAGTTAGACATAAATGATAAGTTTATAAGATCATATGATATTCAATTATACGCGAAGGAATAGTTTCTGAAGCGGTGATTCATGGACTCCTGAAGTCATACCTATATATTCATACATCCATCCACACACACACACACATGCACACACACACAGGAACATACAAAATGCACGCATATACGGAACGTATGTCAACAAAGTCTACTAATAAATTTGCAAGGTTAAAAGACAATAAGAACGAGAGCATGAATATTAAATTGTTAGCTTCAAATATTTC
>NC_043017.1:27304154-27374154 GCF_006345805.1 Octopus sinensis
TATATGTATATGTTTATGTATTATATGTATATATGTATGTATATATGTATATATGTATGTATATGTATGTATATATGTATGTATATGTATGTATATATGTATATATGTATGTATATATGTATATATGTATGTATATGTATGTATATATGTATGTATATGTATGTATATATATATATATATGTATATATGTGCGTGTATATATGTATGAGTGTGTGTATTTTATCGTTGTTGTTGTTACATATATACGTATGAAGACACGAAAGAATAGTTATATTTTGGACAATGATAAAACGCAACCAAACAAAACACAATACATAAACCAGAAAAAGTTACATTTTATTTATTACTTCAAATAATATTAATATATTGAACCGAAAAATCAATGGTCATATTTTGAAATATCGAATCATACTGAATTTTGAAAATAGAAATGACAATATATTGTCTGGCTTATACATATTTCTCAATAAAATTCTCCACAAAACATTATAAAATAAAATTTATTTTACCAGTTCTCCTCTTACCTAGAGCTTACATCTTTCTATTATGATGTACACGAAGATTTATGCTTCTACGATGGCAGCCATATTGTGTTCAAGGGTGAGCGTACAAGCGTGTATATACATATATATATGTATATACATATATATACACACACAAACACACACACACATAGAAACATACATACATATATATGTATATAAATATATATATATATATATGAATATACATAATTATATATAATAGTATATATATTAAATATATATTTGTATATATATATACATATATATTAATATATATATGTTTGTATGTATGTGTATATATATATATATACATATATATATATAGTATATATGTTTGTGTATGTGTGTATGTATATATATATATATAATATATATATATGTATGTTTGTATGTATGTGTGTATATACAGATATATTTATATATATATATGTATGTTTGTATGTATGTATGTCTGTGTGTTTGTGTGTGTATATATTTGCTTGCAAGTATTTATTTTTAAATATATGTATGGTAGTATGCATATATGCGAGTGCCTTTATATACCTTATATACACACGTAAATGTATACCTTAATACATAAATATGTGTCTATGTGTATGTATGCATGAATATATATGGATCAATGAACTTTTGTGGTACTTTCAAAAGAAGAAAGCGTACCCTGAGTTCATAGTATATGCAATAGAAGGTAAAAGATTTATTAGAGCTTGTATTTTACTTGAATATTAATATTTGTATCTCTTTCGAAATTGCTAAATGCAGGAGTCACTATGTATTGCTATATTCCAGTACGTATCCATGGTAATATGTTTCAAATGTTGTCATGGTTATTCGTTTATTTGAAGGACATATTGAATAACTTCGATATCTATCTTCTAATTGTTTCAGTCATTTTACTGCGGCCATGCTGTAGTGCTGCCTTTAGGCGACCAAGTCGACCTTAGGGCTTATTCTTTGTAAGCCTAGTATTTATTATATCGGTCTCTTCTGCCGAATCACCAAGTTACGGGCATATAAACACGCCAGCATCGGTTGTCAAGCGATGGTGGGGGACAACCACAGACACAACCATATACATACTTACATACATACATACATAAATACTTACACAGACACACACGCATACATATTATATATATGTATATATATAGGCGCAGGAGTGGCTGTGTGGTAAGTAGCTTGTTTACCAACCACATGGTTCCGAGTTCAGTCCCACTGCGTGGCACCTTGGGCAAGTGTCTTCTACTATAGCCTCGTGCCAACCAAAGCCTTGTGAGTGGATTTGGTAGACGGAAACTGAAAGAAGCCCGTCGTATATATGTATATATATATATGCGTGTGTGTGTTTGTGTGTCTGTGTTTGTCCCCCTAGCATTGCTTGATAACCGATGCTAATGTGTTTATGTCCTCGTTACTTAGTGGTTCGGCAAAAGAGACCGATATAATAAGTACTGGGCTTACAAAAGAAGTCCGGGGTCGACTTGCTCGATGAAAGGCGGTGCTCTAGCATGGCCGCAGTCAAAATGACTGAAACAAGTAAAAAAAAAAACATATGTACACAGACACACACAGACATACATATTTTACATATATATATGTATATATATATATGTATATATGACGGGCTTCTTTCAGTTTCCGTCTACCAAATCTACTCGCAGGCTTCTGGTCAGCCCGAGGTAATATTAGAATACAATAGCACAAGGTGTCATGCAGCGGGACTGTACCCAGAGCCATGTGGTTGGGAAGCAAGCTTCTTACCACACAGCTACGCCTGCGATATATAGATATATATATGTATTTATGTGTTCAGAATGATAGAATATATATCACTAGTTATATGCCTTTATTCATACAGGTATATAGACTTACGTATATTCTTATATCTATTTAGGCGCGTGGCTTAGTTCTCTGGGTATTCGGCTCACGAGTGTAAGGTCGTGAGATCAATTCCCGGCGATGCGTTGTGTCTTCAAGCAAGACACTTTATTTCACAATGCTTCAATACATTCAACCGCCAAAAATGAATTGTACCGGCATTTCAAAAGACCAGCCTTGCCACACGTGTCATGCTGAATCTCCATGGCAACAACATTAAGTGCGCACGTGTTTGTGGCGTGGTCGGCCACCTGCACGATCTTAGCCACCTGCACGCGCTTAGCCGCTTGCACGAGCAGGCTGTTCCGACGTACATTCGGGCCGAAGATCCTGGACAACTTTCAGAAGTCTCTAGCATGGCAGTGTTACAGAGGAGCTTTACCCCTTCGGGACAAACTCGCAAGGCATGGTGGCCGAGTCAGTCCGAAATGTCCAAGATGCGAGCGGGATAGGGAAACCGTCCCGCATGCTAATGTTCATTGATCGGACGTGTCAAAGCTGTGGGTTTATGCCGAACAACTGTTGTCAAGCAATCGAAGAGTACAGCTGTCGACTGAGTCTATTGTAAAGGAGTGGATTTGGTAGACGGAAACTGAAAGAAGCCCGTCGTATATATATATATATATATATATGTGTGTGTGTGTGTGTGTGTGTGTATGTTTGTGTGTCTTTGTTTGTCCCCACAACATCGCTTGACAACCGATGCTGGTGTGGTTACATCCACGTAACAAAGCGGTTCGGCAAAGGTTACTGATGGAATAAGTACAAGGCTTGCAAAGAATAAGTCCTGGGGACGATTTGCTGTACTAAAGGCGGTGCTCCAGCATGGCCACAGTCAAATGAGAATAATTGATATGGTTAGAAACGTATGAACGTTTATCTAAAATTTAATAGTGGAATATATTTCATATTCTTCTAAGAAACCTATTTTAATTGAATGATATTTGTGAAAAGGAAATTTGTACTCGAAGGTAAATATTTACAACAATAATTTTAGCAAATCTTAAATTAAACTTTTATAAAATGTTTCTTGAAAAAGTTCTCGAAATTTTAATAATGCATCACTTTTAGATTTCGTATTAAATGATATAGGAGATATTTAATAAAGTGTGTTAAAGAGTAGAAGTGTATGACACCTATATTCTTATTTATACTCTGAGTATTAATTTTTGATGTTTCGTAAATGAATACGACAGCACTTAAGAAAGTGTGAATGATGTGTGTTGTGTCAAGTGTAAGACAATTGGAGAAGCAGAAATTGCTTTAGAAGAAATGTTGTGTTGACTGTTGTAAGTTTAAGGTTAGTGTGTGATGACAAAAGCAATAAAACATTTATTATCAGAATATATTACATGTATCGTTTAGAGACGTAATTAATATAGAATGCGTTGCTATGTTTCTGTAGAAATGGTGAGAAAATTTGAATATAGCTTTCAAACTGTAAGTTGAACATAAACTGTTCATGAAAATGTTATAACAGTTACACACTTGCGTTACTTAACAGCTTGTACTAAACGATATTAATTGTTTAACACAAGTTTCTACGAAATAGTTTTGGGAGAAATTAAGAGGTCATCATTATTTGTCTCAGTCTTTTGAATACGGCCATGTTGGGGCAACGCTTTGAAGAGTTTTAGTCAAACTAGGCACCAGGACTTATTTTTTGAGCCTGCTCGTTGGTGTATCGATCCCCGTTTTTTTTCCGATACGTGGGGGTAAACACACCAAATACTTTATGTTTCGGTTCTTCTTGGAAAAACGAACCTTATCGAAAATATTTTTAAAAGTTAAGTGTACTAAAAAAGTTCATAATTGTCTCTTACTGGTCTCAACAGAGTCCACGTGGTGGTGTTTTGTGGCGGGGGGAGGGAGCATAATGGATGTCATGTTGGCTGTAACCGAATCTAGTCAAAAGTTTTGAGAAAGATAAACGAATTGCATTTAAATGGCGGTCTGAAAAATATTTTCTATATCATAAAGACAGAGACGATATAGGCAACCTCTATAGCCACTACTTTTTACAGCTATAGTAGCAAAATAATTACTTTGCTGATTATTCTGTACACTGTTAATTAGTCAAAGCGCGCGCGCGCACACACACACACATATATATATATATGCATACACACACATACATAGAAAGAAGAGAGACGCTCGCACACATGCACACACACATATCCGCGCAAATTATTTATCATTGTACTTTCAACTCCAATATCAAAGACGTTAATATCAGAAGGTCAATAATTATCTATATCTCTATATAAATATATCTAAGAACCTGTCACGGAGGTTAAAACGATGTGATATGATGTGATATGAAATATACGATAGGATGGAAGAGAAATAATCCGTAGGTAATAGTGGGAAATGGTGTGTGAAGATTTCAGATCAAACTGAATTTATTCAAATACATATGTAGATTTTTCTGTTATTTTTTCATCAGAATAACATCAAATGATATTAACTTTTAAAAAGGCGTATATATTACGCGTTGGTTTAAAAGAAGTATATTTGTAAGGATACAAAATGATTCTACAATATCTGAGAGAGATCTCACTATGCGTTTTACTTCTTGCTTTCTTTCTCATATGTCCGTATTTTTTTTTATTTGTTTTAGTCGTTTGACTGCGGCCATGCTGGAGCACTGCCTTTAGTCGAGCAAATAGACCCCCAAGACTTATTCTTTTTTAACCCTAGTACTTATTCTACCGCTCAGTTACGGGGACTTAAACACACCAGCATCGGTTGTCAAGTGATGTTGGGAGGACAGACACACAAACACACACACACACACACACACACACACACATATATATATATATATATATATATATAATATATATATATATATATACGACGGGCTTCTTTCACTTTCTGTCTACCAAATTCACTCACAAGGCTTTAGTCGGCCCCCGAGGCTATAGTAGAAGACACTTGCCCAAGGTGCCACGCAGTGTGACTCAACCCGGAACCATGTGGTTGGTAAGCAACCTACTTACCAAACAGCCACTCCTGCGCAACATCACTTCATAGAAGTTAATTAGAGTAATGAAGTGGTTCTTTTATTAATGTGATTAACCGATATGAACTAAACTTATTAAAGGATTTTATTTGTTAATTATCTATAAATAGTGTCATTCGTTAGGCAGTGAGGTGGCAGGATAGATAGCACAACGAGGGATATGTTTAGCAGCATTTCGTCAGTCTATACCAGGGTTTCTCAACGGGGAAGCATATGGACCCATGAGGGTGCACAGGGAAATTTAAGGGATGCAGAGGAAAATTTAGGCTCAACGAAAAATGTTTGCGATAAAAATAATTTTTCTCATTTTGTTATTTTACTGATTGTTCAGCCGTCAGCTCACTGGAGTTTTGCATTAAGCGTAGACTAGAAAGTTCCAGCAGTACGTGTGCATTGGCACGCAAGTACGTACGTATTGACCACAATTATGGTTGTTTGTTGAGCACGCCCCCACCCCCGACATGGATCAATAACATTGCAGGCTTGCGCATGCGTCACATGGATGCGTAACGTACGTGTAAAACATACGCGAGACTATACTTTCGGGGTCAGTGTAATAAGTATTAGTTGATCACTAGGATTAATGTAATCGACTGACCCCAAAGCATTGCTGCCTTGTACCAAAATTTGAACTCAAATTTTATTATTAGTATCATTCCTAAGGTCGAGAACTGGCAGAGTTTTCAATACTCTGGGAAAATGCAGGGGTAATGTTGCCTGGTCGAAATGCATTTCGTAATTTCATACATTCTAGTCAAAGAATCTAGTCAAAAGTTTTGAGAAAGATAAACGAATTGCATTTAAATGGCGGTCTGAGAAATATTTTATATATCATAAAGACAGAGACGACATAAGTAACCTGTATAGCTACTACTTTTTACAACAATAGTAGCAAAATAATTACTTTGCTGATTGTTCTGTACACTGTTCTTTAGTGAAAGCGCGCGCACACACATATATATATATATATGCATACACATACATACATAGAAAGAAGAGAGACGCTCGCACACATGCACACATACCGAATTCGACTTTGCTTATCGTCCTTCGGTATCGATAAAATAAGTACATATCGAGAACCACTGTTGATGTAATTGAGTTAACGCATCACCAATAACTTCAGGTCATTCATTATAGCCTTTCCTATTCACCGTGAAGTTGTTGATAAAACATGAACTGCAGAGATTATGCAATGCTGGCAATTTTCAACAAGAACAAAACTGTCCTATATACGATTACATTAAAACTTCAAATGCTCCAGCATAATGAATAAGCAAAAACTAACATTAAACGCGCATATTCTATGTATCGATATCTTTGCTCCTCCATTCAAAATTCTAATTACAACAAGTATTATCTAGAAATGTTTATCTCCATAATATTAAGTGACAACAGGGTACAAAACGTGTTCTTAATATATATATTGCTAAATGTACGATTCAAATCTTTAATAGGGCAATAATAAATAGATTCTAGATTGGTGAGATGCAATTTTATTAGCAAGATATTCTCAGATGATTGCGAATTTAGAAAGGGGGATTATATTATATTGTAAGTTCTGTTGCTTTAATTCATTTATTGCCATGTCTAGTGAAGATTATACGGATGTATGATGAGTTCCTAATCATCGATTAAAAGATGATGATTAAAGCGTCCATGAATACTTTAGAAATAAACCAATAGAAACCTAGTAAATAGTAAATTGGAGAATAATGCATAACAATGTTAGATGCCATAAATGAAGGCATGAACTAATGTATAACTTTTAGGAATTCAGATAAGTATTACTCTGTGAGTAAATGATATTACTGGTGAAATTATTTATTGTATATTATAATATGGTTTTTGAATTACTTATATACTGATATTAACAATATCATGTTCTTATCCACAAAAACAAGTATGATATTCATATTTACGCTCAGTAAATGAAAATAGTTCTGATATTCTGTTGTGTCTGGGGAGAGTCATTCTCTTTTTGTGCCTTATTATTTAACACACTCACCGGTAAAATTTCCACTTATTTCTTATTTTCCTAAAATTTTCGTTGCGTGTTGCAACCGTTTTATGTTGTTAATATGAATAGTGGAAGAATTACCCTTCGGTCATGAAGTGCCATATTATTGCATAATATTCTCCTCCGAGGCACGAGTGCGGAAAATGTTGTCTACGGAACACCAGCGGTCACCCATGCATGCGAACGTCACCTCTCCATGACAGCGACGCTTTCCATGAGAAAGGCAAAGGCCAATACAACTTGGCACCATTGACGTCGCAACTCATTGCTAGAGCTAAATGAACTAGAGCAAAGTGAAATCGAACTCAGTACCTAGTGATTGAAAGCCCGACGTTATAACCACTGAGCCATGCACCTTTACAATATATAAATGGCAGTAAATTAATATATTTCTTTACTACCCACAAGGGGCTAAACATAGAGGGGACAAACAAGGGCAGACAAATAGATTAAGTCGATTACATCGACACCAGTGCGAAATTGGTACTTATTTAATCGACCCCGAAAGGATGAAAGGCAAAGTCGACCTCGGCGGAATTTGAACTCAGAATGTACCTATTTCTTTACTACCCACAAGGGGCTAAACATAGAGGGGACAAACAAGGACAGACAAAGGGATTAAGTCGATTACATCGACACCAGTGCGAAACTGGTACTTAATTTATCGACCCCGAAAGGATGAAAGGCAAAGTCGACCTCGGCGGAATTTGAACTCAGAACGTAAAGACAGACGAAATACCGCTAAGCATTTCGCCCGGCGCGCTAACGTTTCTGCCCGCTCGCCGCCTATGGCAGTAAATTAATAGCACAGTTAATAAATGTACAATGGTAAGTGCATTTGATACACGTTAAGTTCTGTAAGCAACTGGAAGTAAAGTGCGTTGGTTGGAATAAGATGTTTAAATTTATAAAGTCTAAATAAGAAATGTGCTTAAGTTGATAAATGTCAGAAGTAAAAAGTTGTCTTGTTAATTCAGGAACAAGAGGTTATGTAATTTATCAAACGCTGAAACTCGATTTACAGAGTAATAAGCAATATGTGTTTTTGTTTATTTTTATTCATGAAGATAGTGCGCATGTGCGGTTGCTACAACTGCGTATTAGATTTTTAACGTGTTCGTTATATTGCTGATTTGAAATATTGAAGTGTTTTACAAGTAGAAGCAATATGTGGTTAAGACGAAATAAATTTTCAATGTCAGTGAATATAATTTAATGAATAGCATTTTTAAAACAAACCGTTTAACATAGTTTGAAATCTTTGGAAAAGATGGAAGAAGTGTTAGAGCGCTGGGAGAATTTCCAAGCAGAAAATGATCGGCCACTTTACGTTGTGAGTTCAAATCATGCCTTGGCAAATTTTGACTTTCAGTCCTTTGAGGCAGATGATAGAATGTACTAGCTAAATTCTGTTGATAATTACATACCAACCGGTTCCCCAAATTTCAGGTGGTGCTCATAGGCTTCTGTACCCTTAACGTAGATCCCAGGGAGATTCAGCATGACACAGAGTGTGACAAAGCATGTACATATATATATATATATGAGACCCTCTTCGGTCATGACTGATTGTACCTATAAATTTGTCCTCCCAGGCACAAGTCCGGGTAAGGTTGTTTATGGAAGACCAGCAGTCGCCCATGCATACCAGCCTCCCTGCTCCAAGCCACCTGCGTTATCCGAGAGAAAGGCAAAGGCCGATATAGCTTGGCACCTGTGACGTCGCAACACATTTCTACAGCTGAGTGAACTGGAGCAACGTGAAATAAAGGGTCTTACTCAAGAACACAACACGCAGCCAAGTACGGGATTCGAAAATACAACCTCACGATCGTAAGCTCGATGCTGTAACCACTGAGCCATGCGCTTTCACTATATATATATATATATATATATATATATACACACATACATAAATATATATATATATATATATATACACATACATAAATATATGTATATATATATATACACATACATAAATATATGTATATAAACACGCATATATACATACATATATATATACACTCTCCTTCACACTTCTTAACGTAAACATAACGATATAAGAAATTTGAAAAGCTGAACGCGAAACCGGTCTTTCTTCAAAAATTATGTTATTGTATGAAAAAATTTATAACATTCTTCAGACATAATGACTCAAATATATATTTTTTAACCTTCTAAAACAAGCCTTCTGTAGTTTTTTCACTTTTTACTATTTTCTACATATATATATATATATATATATATATATATATATATATAATATATATTAGAGTATTATAATGAATTATTAGTGTATTATAATAAATTTTTCAGTATTAAATTTTTGTGGCGAGGATGAAGGATCTTAAGGATACATTTTCAGTTAGATTGTTGATTATGATCTAGGAATGATCAAGATGAACGTGTATATATATATATATAAACTACCGTTCACCTTTATTCTTTCCATAATAAATTTATTTGCTTTAAATGAGGCAACACGAAAATTTAGAAACCGAAGATTAAATTCTAAAGGATTTTGAATCGCTACTATTTTTAAAAGAGAGTGAAAGCATATTTTAATATTAGTGTGTGGGATCATGACACTTCACTGATAGAAGCTACACATGTGTTTTATTCATCCTTATAGATCTTAGGTATTTATTATATCTATAAAAAAAATATGTTACTTCGGCAAGAAAATACGGAAGCAATATTGCTGTTATAGATTATCCCTTTTGACATTCTTCTTTTCTACCTGGCTTGCAATCGATCCACATAGGTACACACAGATGTGTTTCCTACCTACCTACCTACCTACCTACCTTCACAGTAGGAAAGTAACACACGTGCATTCCTTCAAGTCAAGGTCTCTATATCTATGTAGCGTTGTAATCGATTACGCTAGAATGCAAAGCACACTTCTTTAGCATCGAACTCTATACATATTCAGTGTCTCATTTAACATATAACAGCAGGTATGCAACTCCTATTAAAATCTGTTTGCCTGCATATCATCCAATACCTTTTTTACATGCTTGGTTATACGCATATCAATTTGCGATTGAGTGATGTGCACTTATAAGTGGATGCTGGATTTTTCTTCTCTTCGTCTGTTATTTGCAATTCTACATGCGCGATGGAGTAGATGTATATATATTTGCATCAACGTGATCGTGTGTCCTTGTATATGAAATCACCTGTTCTTCTTTAATCTTCCAGTATTAAAAGTATCAACTAAAACTACGGCACACATGTATATATACACAACGTTTCTCTCTATATTTGTATACATACACACATGTGTATGTGAAAATATATATAGGTATATATTCATACATGTGTATGTGAAAATATATATAGGTATATATTCACACAATACAAAACTCTTATATAAACGAATGTCCTAATATCTATATATGTGTGTGTATATACGTTTATTTATGAGATTACTATTATGTATACAACCGAATATAATATCGATTATTTAGCATGATTTTTCCCCTTTCCATCACTGCAAAGCAATATTAATTCAAACTAGCATATTATTGCGGAAAAATAGAATATATATGAAGAGATAACATCACAGAAAATATATGTGGGAATCCTCAATGGACCTTTTTTTTTTTATTCATGCAATGTTTAATATGAAATTGTAAATTCTAACAATTTCATCATCAAAGTTAATGATAATACTATCATCATCGTTTTCATCATCACGTCGTCGTCGTCGTCATAGTAGTAGTAGTAGTAGTAGTAGTATTAGTAGTTGTAGTAGTAGCAGCAGTAGTAGTAGCAGCAGCAGTAGTAGTAGCAGCAGTAGTAGTAGTAGCAGCAGTAGTGTTTGTAGTAGTAGTAGTAGTAGTAATGCTACGACTTGGCAGCAATTTTGTCTCGCTGTATAAAAAAACTGAGTGCCTTCTCTTCCAGCCATATGATCTGAGTTCAAATGCAACCGAGGTAGAATTTTCCTGTCATCCGTGGGAATAGGATTTCAACTCTTTCCCCTCATACAAAATGTCTGATCTCCTGTTTTTTTTATTAGAAAGAATTATAAGTAGTATTAATATGGCGGTTGAGCCTGCTGGATCGTTAGAACGCCGGGAGAGAAACGCTTAGCGGCATTTCGTCCGTCTTCACGTTCTGTGTTCAAATTCCACCGGGGTCTATTATATATTTCTTTATTTATATATGGGGTCTATTATAAGGCGGAGATCTGGCAGAGATTTTGCACGCTGGACGAAATGCTCAGCGGTGTTACACCCGTCTCTACGTTCTGAGTTCAAATTTCGCCGAGGTCGACTCTGCTTTTTAAGGTTATGGGGTCGATAAAACAAGTACCAGTTGAGTACTGGGGTCGATATAATTGACTATCCCCTCCCCCAAATTTTAGGCCTTGTACCTACAGTAGCAAGGATTATTACAATCATTAAGACTGATGGTTGACGGAATTATAACCGCGTCGGTCAAAATAATTAGCGACATTATTTCGGGCTTTTTACGTACTGAGATCAACTTTGCCTTTAGTTCTTAGAAGGTTTATAAAATAATTTACAAGCCAAAACGCCTAAAAGTTGCTGGCCTTGTACCAAAAATTAAAAAGGGAGCAAAATGGTAACAATCATCGCATGGAATAACAATCTATTTGGCATTTCTCCAGGCGTTTTACATACTGAATCCAAATCTCGTGACTTCCACCCTTTCTGTTTCGATAAGTTGGGGGACAAATGGGGTACAGAATAACAAAGGTTGGTTACCACAATTGCATGACATTAGGCAGCAATAGATTATTGATTTTATAAACGATTTTCTATGCAATTTAAAAATAAAACGGTGGCCAAATATTTTTCAGAATGGAGATTGAATAAAAGATGCAGAATGCAAGATTAACAGCTTCTTCATTATCATCTGGACCATCATGAATATTATCACCACAAGAATCATCAACGCCAACAGCGCTGGATCTGGTGACGTTGAAAGCTTCACAACTAAACGCAAGGGACATGTTTCAATAATACTTATTTCTTTACTACCCACAAGGGGCTAAACACAGAAGGGACAAACAAAGACAGACAAACCGATTAAGTCGATTACATCGACCCCAGTGCGTAACTGGTACTTATTTAATCGACCCCGAAAGGATGAAAGGCAAAGTCGACCTCGGCGGAATTTGAACTCAGAACGTAACGGCAGACGAAATACGGCTACGCATTTCGCCCGGCGTGCTAACGATTCTGCCAGCTCACCGCCTTTCAACGATACTGTCACTGAAAGGCAACCAGTACTGTCACGATTTGTAACAAACACTGGCAGCTATGCTAATACAACCAGTTATAAATTTAATAATAGTGTCGCCATCAAAGCCGCCTGCAGCAAAATTCAATGCAGCCACAATGGTATAAAGCCGCCGGTAGCAATAACACATTTCATTAGTTTTAGCCTCTGGTTGTTTGGGATCTTTTCGGGTTGATCGGCAGTTTTTTTCTAGCGGTGTTATATGAAATTGTCACACATAATTATAACCCTAGTATCGATCTATTGCATTTTAATCTGTTTCAGGGTCAGGGGTGGGGGGAAGGGTATCTTTTTTTCTTCACAAATGTAAATAAACCCAATCTGTTTCTTAAACGAGGGACATATTCATACGGCACAGAATGTTTTCACCTCAATAGACGTCACTGATTGGTTGAAATTGCAGAAATTGAAAAAGAAAAAAACAACAAATATCTTACAAACTATAGAATTTTCTCAATAAAGCCAAGAGAAAAAGATGTTTTATCAACACATTCTACCAGTATACGAAGTTTAAATTTTTTTAGTTACCTAGAAAGTATGTTAAAAACTGCCGTTCAAACCGAAAAGATCCATTGTTTGTGTATTAACAATTTCTCCATTTTCTATAAATAATCTTTTCTTTTTTCTTGTCAAAACAGATCGAGATATCTGTTAGGGAGCAATTTGTGTTAATTATATTGTGAAAGAAAGCGGTGAGCTGACAGAAATATCGAAAAAAATGAGAAAAGGCTTATCGGCATTTTTTCCGCTTGTCTGCTTTCTGACATCTAATCCGGGCGAGTTTAGACTGACCTTTCTTCCTTTCGGTGAAGATAAAATTTTAGTATCTATCGTGTATTAGACTCGATGCAATCGGCTTTCTATTTCCCTTCAAACTGTTGACCTTATGGCGAAATTAGAAAGCATAGTGATATCATGAAAGAAGTTGGCATGATGGCAAAACCTTTTTGCGCGTCAGAAAGGAATATGAAGCTTAGCTGCATTTCTTCCAAATTTTAGCGTTCAGAATTCTAATATTGCCAAATTTGCCTGCCTCCTTCCTGGACCAGGATCATTGTAATCGACTAATGCTGAAATTACTGACTCGCCATATTTATCAAAAGTTTGAAACAATTACGAGGGGCGTTCAATAAGTAATGCCTCTGACCCACTTGCAGTTGTTTGATCTAGCTGAAATTTTGCATGTGCAATTATTCATATCTCTATAGATTAAGTGGCGAATTACAGCTCTGAACTCATTGTGGTTATTGATTTACAGGTGTTTGAACTGAGTCAAGTGTGAAATGGAGCATGTTGAGTGTCGAGCAGTGATCCGGTTTTTGTATTTGAAAGGACGCACACCACGGGAAACTTTTGATGAAATGAAAGTAACTTATGGTGATGATGCCCTATCATATGACCTTGTAAAACGCTGGCATCGTGAATTCAAACATGGTCGGAACTCTGTGGAAACAGCTCCCAGATCTGGTCGCTCCCTTCTGCCATTGATGAGGCATCTGTCTGTCAAGTTGAGGCTGCCATTTTGGAAGATCGACGCATAACTATTCGCCAAATAGCCCATGAGGTCAAGATTATTACTGGGTCTGTGGAAACTATCATTCATGACCATTTGCATATGCAAAAGGAGTCTGCCAGATGGATTCCCAGGTTGCTCACACCTTTCCAGAAGCAAGAACGCGTCGATTGCTCTAGGATGAATTTGGAGACGTGCCAAGAAGATGAGTCAAAATTTTTCAAAAGACTGATTGCATAGGATAAAACCTGGGTCCATCACTATGATCCAGAGACCAAAGCCCAGTCAATGCAGTGGAAGCACCGTGACTCACCTCCTCCAAAGAAGGCAAGGGTGCAGCCCTCCGCTGGCAAGGTCATGCTTACAGTCTTCTGGGACCAGGACAGAGTAGTGAAGACAGATTTCCTGGCAAAGGGTGCCACAATTACAGGAGTCTATTATGCTTTACTTTTGAGGAAATTAAGAGAAGCTATCAAAATCAAGAGGCGGAGAAAGATCAGCAAAGGCATCCTCCTCCAGCAAGACAACGCTCCGATCCACAACTCGCGTGTCGCCAGATCAGAAGCAAAGGCGTGCGGCTATGAACTCATCCCCCACCCCCCTACTCTCCTGACCTTGCACCCTCTGATTTTGACCTCTTCCCAGCCATGAAGTTGTTTTTGAAAGGAAAGCGTTTCCCAGATGATGCAGCCTTGATTTCTGAAGTCATGTCGTGGTTGGAGGACCAAGCTGGGGTCTTCTACAAAAACGGTCTCCAGAGCTCCATCAAACGATGGGAGAAATGCGTAACTCTGGGTGGTTCCTATGTAGAAAAAGACTAATAACAAGTTTCGTTGCTCTACTGCTATGGGAAGTGGGTCAGGGGCATTACTTATTGAACGCCCCTCGTATATATGAAATGTTTGCCTTGATCTTTCTTTCAGTTGTGACAGATATTGCTATGGGAGAATCTTGAAAATCCCCATGTGATTCTAGGTGGAATAACCGATTGCAATAAATAAGATCTGAGTGAACATTCAGAGGGGTAGTTGACGCTGTTTGTTGAGCAATTTGGGGATAATTCTTGTTAGCTTTTGTTGAAGGTTCTCCCTTGCCGATGTGCTTATGGTTGAGGGTGTTGAATTTTGTTGTATACCTATTTCTTTACTACCTACAAGGACAGACAAACGGACAAAAGTCGATTATATCAACCCCAGTGCATAACTGGTACTTATTTAATCGACCCCGAAAGGATATTTTGTTGAATACCATTGCCGTTTTGCCTGCGGGCCTGTGTTTTGTTTGTTTTCTCCCCCCCCCCATTTGGGGGTGATGAGAGTCGGAAAAAGTGAATTGTGAACCGGTACGAGCCCACGCCAGGAGCTATGCTTCGGCTCCTGAAAACCATACCACCGCGACGGATTCGCTGTTGGTGCAGGAAGTCATAATTGAACCTGAGAACTTGGAAGAGAACAAGGAGGGGGTCAAGTATAAGGTTGACCCGTCCAAAGGAAGTAGTCAACAAAACGAAAAGGAGGACATTGGTTTACAAAACGCTGTCCACAACCAGTAAGAAGATTGAGATAGTAACAAAGGAAGCTATAGAGAAATGTCTGGAAGAAGTAAAGAGTGTTGCAATATTCTACATTAGAAGATATGGCACAGAGGAGGTGAGGTTTGCCGCCGAAGAAAAGCTAATAAATTATTCCACTGTGGCGCTGAGATCACAAGAATAGGTGCTCCTGCTTGACTACTGCGGCAACAGAGTCGCAAGAATTAGGATAGGAAGGATGCCAACAGAAATTTAAGAAACGTGGCTGGTAGCAGCCGTGTTGCACAAAATCCATGAGGACGCAAAGATATTTCAAATGGCAGGAACAAAGAAAATGAATTGTGGAGTTACGGCCTTGAAATGGTTATCCAGGTTCTCCAAGCAAGACTTGAACGAAATAGCAGAAGAGTTGTTGCTGCATGAAGACATAAAGCTGAGAGTGGTGGTAGAAAGGAAACCTCCAACATCCTACCACTGCGGAGAAAAGGGCCGCATTAAAATAAAGTGTCCCCAGATAATGAAATCAGAGAAAACCAGCATGAACAAAGTCGGAGTACCGAAATGAAAAATCCGGCCCAGGTGGAGTATGTGGAGGACACAGAAGACGTGGGATTTATAGAAGTACCCAAAATAAAGGGAAAGGAAACAGTAAATAAGCCCCTGAAATCCCCCAAAAGAAAAAGAATAGTAAAACGGAAGACTACACTAAAACATACTAACACAGCATACATCACTACCAGTTAACAAAAAAATAAATAAATAAAAAGAAACCGCCCCATATATTCCGAGTTCACCTTGTAGACATAGAGACACAAACAGGAATAACACACAATCCCTCTAAAGGCCCCGTAAAAATAAAGCGTGTATTATGACGTACACACAAAGCACGGCAGTTGAACGAAAAATCACTGAGTACAAATCAGTGATTAGAGTGAAATTGCCAACGAAGGATTATACACAAAACACTAAAGGGATCCTAATAGACGAAGGCGGGAAACTGGCAGAATCGTTAGCACGCCGGGCGAAATGCTAAGCGGTATTTCGTCTGCCGCTACATTCTGAGTTCAACATCCGCCGAGGTCGACTTTACCTTTCATCCTTTCGGGGTCGATAAATTAAGTACCAGTTACGCACTGGGGTCGATGTAATCGACTTAATACCTATGTCTGTCCTTGTTTGTCCCCTCTGTGTTTAGCCCCTTGTGGGTAATAAAGAAATAGGTATTTCGTCTGCCGCTACATTCTGAGTTCAACATCAGCCGAGGTCGACTTTACCTTTCATCCTTTCGGGGACGATAAATTAAGTACCAGTTACGCACTGGAGTCGATGTAATCGACTTAATACCTATGTCTGTCCTTGTTTGTCCCCTCTGTGTTTAGCCCCTTGTGGGTAATAAAGAAATAGGTATTTCGTCTGCCGCTACATTCTGAGTTCAACATCAGCCGAGGTCGACTTTACCTTTCATCCTTTCGGGGTCGATAAATTAAGTACCAGTTACGCACTGGGGTCGATATAATCGATTTAATCCGTTTGTCTGTCCTTGTTTGTCCCCTCTGTGTTTAGCCCCTTGCGGGTAGTAAAGAAATAGGTATACTAATAGACGAAGAAAGATATGCTAAATTAAAGGAATTCTTCGGGTCAAACATAGACCCATCAGGAGTTGAGGTATTGTATGATGCCCTACCTTCGTGTACGTCATAATACACGCTTTTTTTATGGGGCTTTTTAAGGGACTGTATATTATTCCTGTTTGTGTTTCTTTGCCTACAAGGTGAATTCAGAATATCTGAGACGATTTGTTTTTATTTTGTTGGTGATGCATGCTGTATTTTGTGTAGCGTGTGTTTGCGGTACAATGAAATACGACGATTTGAAACCGTATACAAGGAATGTAAATAATTTTTATATATTATGAAAAAAAAAAAAGAATGACGTAATCTCTAAACCTGCTACCACGAAGAAAAAAATAAAAGAACCTTTATAAAGAACAGTTAAATGGTACTACTAGAGAGTGGGTTTCGAGTAGCCATCGCACCGGCCTTTTGAGAGACTTGTGTTTTATTCCTGTATCTTTGTCTACAAGGTGAACTCGGAATATCTGAGACGGTTTGTTTTTATTTACTGTTGGTGATGCATGCTGTGTTAGTGTGTTTTGTGTAGCGTGTGTTTGCGGTACAATGAAATACGACGATTTGAAACCGTATACAAGCAATGCAAATAATTCTTAATATTATGAAAAAAAATTTAAATGACGTAAAGACGCTACACCTGCTACCCCAAGGAAAAAGATTAAAAAAAATTGATAACGGACAGTTAAATGTTACTGCTCGAGTTTGGGTTTCGAATAGCCATCGCACCATAATTTATTTATAATTTATTTTCATTCATTATTTTATGCTTTATGTCCCCACTTGTTTCACTGTTCTTGTAATATCCCCTCTACGTTGGGCACTTAGTGGCTAATAAAGAATTAAGTCGAATAATTGCGGTTTCGCCTACGGAATTTTTTTATTGATTAATGTTCTTTTCCCCATTTGGATGTGAAGAATTTTGAAATGGAATGTTCGCCAGAACACGTCGGTAGGTATGGGTTGGGGACGGTTAGTCGCGCGACAAACGCTACAAACATATTGGAAGTGCGATAGGTATCAGTGGACCTAAGGCGGCGAGCTGGCAGAAACGTTAGCACGCCGGGCGAAATGCTTAGCAGTATTTCGTCTGCCGTTACGTTCTGAGTTCAAATTCCGCCGAGGTCGACTTTGCCTTTCATCCTTTCGGGGTCGATTAAATAAGTACCAGTTACGCACTGGGTCAATGTAATCGACTTCATCTGTTTGCCTGTCCTTGTTTGTCCCCTCTGTGTTTAACCCCCTTGTGGGTAGTAAAGAAATAGGTATCAGTGGACCTCAAGAAGATTTGAAGTCACAGAGAGCTGCTCGAGGAGGAGGGGGAAAACCTGCGTCTGACCCCTCAAGAAGAAGTGACCAATATGACCAGGAGAAGGACTGTGGTAAACAGAATGCTGTCCTAATCCAGCAAGAAAATTAAGATAGAGACGTAGGAGGCGATTGAGAACTGCCTAGAACATGTCAAAAGTGTAACCACATATTACAACAGAGAAAGAAAGTTCGGCACAGTGGAAGTGAGGTTTACCACACGGAAGAAGAGGCATTCAATCAATCCGCAGAAATGGATGCACCTGCTAATCTACTGCAGCAAAGTAGTCGCGATAATCAGGGTTGGCAGGGTATGAACGGAAGAAATGACGAGAGGGGGAAAACGCTATAGAGCTGCTACTACTACTCCGCTAAAATTGGTTACAACAACAACAAAAAATAACGCCGAAGAGTCCACTATTACAACTTAACAAAACAATATCTTTGCACCCGACACAAAAAAGAAGAAAGAAAGACATTTATCTAGCAAAGACATAATACAGTAGCTGGACTAGGAAATACAGTAAGTAAAAATTTTATTGACGAAAATTTTATAAAAAAAAAAAAAAAAACACAAACAGTTAAATGTAACCACCTGCGAGTGGGATTCGAGTAGCCATTTCACCTTCACTTTATATAATTTCACCTTTCATCCGTTTCATGTTTTTGCCTCCAAATATATTGTTTCTCTCTGTCTTTGTTAATCCTCATCTACAATATATGTAAATCCATCCGTTTTTCACACTGCCTATAAGAAGCGAGTTTGTACCCTAAATGTCTCTTGTCTGTCCTTGTAATATCCCCTCTATGTAAACCTTCTATAGGTTAATAAAGAAATATCTCTCTTTCCTTGTGTCGTCCACTCTGTATTTCGGACCTTTGTGCCTAACAAAGAATTAGGTAGTTGACGGTGTTAGTTCGACTGTGTAAGTTCGACCTGTGTTAGTTTAACGGTCGGGCAGAAACGTTAGCACGCCGGGCGAAATGCTTAGCGGTATTTCGTCTGCCGCTACATTCTGAGTTCAAATTCCGCCGAGGCCGACATTGCCTTTCATCCTTTCGGGTCGATAAATTAAGTACCAGTTACGCACTGGGGTCGATATAATCGACTTAATCCCTTTGTCTGTCCTTGTATGTCCTCTCTGTGTTTAGCCCCTTGTGGGTAGTAAAGAAGTAGGTATTTCGTCTGCTGCTACGTTCTGAGTTCAAATTCCGCTGAGGCCGACTTTGCATTTCATCCTTTAAGGGGTAAATAAATTAAGTACCAGTTACGCACTGGGGTCGATATAATCGACTTAATCCTTTTGTCTGTCCTCTCTGTGTTTAGCATCTTGTGGGTAGTAAAGAAATAGGTAGTTGAATAGTGGATACTGAATAGCGTACCTATGTTCGAGTAGTATGGAATGCGTTCTGTGTTAACATATATGTCTGCGAAAGGTTAATTTTAGATAACCACAACGAGATATTTATTGTGTAATAGTATTTTACTCCGGACGTGTATATCCACGTAATAACAGAAATGTAGGAGACTGTTATGTCAGTTAATTTATACAGTTTTCAACATTTACTTCATTTTTATCCGTTTTAACTTCTATCTCTCTATCCGCTCAGTCGGAGTCGACTCTCCGTCACTCGATGGATCAATGTCTTCCAGTCAGTTCTATCCTGGGCCGCTTCTTTCAGACTGGCTATGTCCATTCCGGTATCACTCTTGATGATTTCAAGCCAGCGGGTTCTTGGTCGGCCTCTTCATCTCTTGCCACTGACCATTCTGAGCATGATGTCCTTCTCCAGGGATTTTCTCCGCATAATATGACCGAAATATGCCAATCTATGCTTGGTGATCCTAGCTTCTACCGACATTTTCGGCCTGATCTGCTTAACTTTAATATATAACTCAATAATCCACTGGATATTGATGCTAACAGGATGTTGTCTATTATAATAATTTGACCGCGCTGAGTCTATGACACATAATTTGGACGACGTGTTCAAATATCTAAAAGCAATGCGTGCATCGTCTGTCCATGAGGTTAGAAGTTGTTTACAATATTCTATTTATGAAATTATTAATGACGCCACATTGTTCCACGGTTTCTTTATTAGCCACAAGGGCCCAAATATAGAGGGGGTCAAACAAGGACAGACAGAACACCACAGAGGGGACAATATATAGAACGAATATGATATGATTATACAATAGTGCGGTTATGAATGCTTGCATACGCCCCTCATCGCATGCATTACCATTAATCTTTTTAAACTGTCAGTTTTTATCATGTATTTACGTAACTATTAATTATCGTCTACCATTACAGTTATTTGAACCGTTATATGTTCTCTAAAATTGTTCTTCTATTTTCTGATATTATTAAACATAACATAAAACACTCCTTTTCCTTTCTTTTCCTCCTTTTTCCTCCTTTTTCTTTCCTGTCGATTTTGACGCGACATTGTTACTCGGTAACTAAAATCACACCTTCCCTATATTCTATTGGATCTCTTCGGTTTGAACGGCAGTTTTTTCTAGCGGCGTCTTATGAAATTGTCACCCATAATTATGACCCTAGTATCGATCAATTGCATTTCAATCTATTTTAAGTTTAGGGTTAGTTAGGGTTGGTAAGGGGTAGGGGGAAGGGTATATTTTTTCTTCACAAATGTAAATAAACCCAATCTTTTTCTTAAACGAGGGACTTATTCATACGGCACAGAATGCTGTTTACCTCAATAGACGTCAGTGATTGGTTGAAATTGCAGAAATTGACGAAAAATAACAACAAATATCTTACAAACTATAGAGTTTTCTCAATAAAGCCAAGAGAAAAAGATGTTTTATAAACGCATTCTACCAGTATACGAAGTTTAACATTTTTTAGTTACCTAGAAATTATGTTCAAAACTGCCGTTCAAACCGAAAAGATCCATGCTTTTAGCTGGTCATTCAATATTTTTTGACACTTTAGGCTATGTTCTCTCTGTCGTACTTGCTTTGAACACAACTGCGGAGCTGAAAGCCTATAGAAAATTATGTATAATATGTAAACTGCGCTATAATATTGAATCGTTACTATGTATACTGCAGACAATGACTTTTGGCGATGTTTTGGTTCTCTGTGTAAAATTAGGAGAATAATTCTTGGTGTGTGCGTGTGTGTGTACGACTATTGTGCCTTTACTTTTTATATGCGCAATAAATACTCTTGATGTTGTTGTTTTGTATTCCATACCCGACATCATGCTTATTTTCCTTTTCGACTTAAATATAGCTTAGATATATCTTTTCTGTTTCCTTCCGTTCCAAGTTTTGTTCGATAGGAATCGAAATGTCCACGAAAATGCATACGTTTTCCTTTCTTTTATTGTTAATAATATCTAGGTTGCTTGATCTCTATGTCGGTTGTGACCCTGTCATCGAAAACATGCCATTGTCATCTAACGGATGTGGTGCGTGCTTCTACTATTTATTTTCAGATTGTATGTGACAGGGTTTCCATAATGTCCAATGCATATAGCTAACTGCTCGGTCATGTCTTTGGCTATATATCCTACCTTTATAAGAATTGCTGCGCCGGAAATCACGTGATCGAGTATTTCTTTTATTCTGATCGTAGATTCAGCAATTGTCCTTAGCATTTTACTTTATTGTTTTCGATATTTTTCTATATCTGCATTTATCTTGTACACATAAAATCGCTTCTCCATTTATTTCCCTTTTGTCCAGAGTCGAATCTTTGTTAGTTTTCATATTGTCCACTTCCTGCGTGTCCAGTCTCACAGGATACTCTTTGACAATGGCGACGCTTTTCTCTCACTTTTTTTTTATTTTATTTATTTTCAATTTTTATCTTTACTTATTTTTTTCTTGATTTACCTTTTTCATTTATCTTGGCCTGATCTAATTTCTCTCTCTGTTATTTACTAAAGTGGTAAATAGCTTCTTGGTAGCTTGACTCTTTCTTTGGAAACATACGAATATGCAAACACACGCATATACACACATATATAAAAGTATAAATAAACGTATGTATGTATGCGTGTGAAAATGTGTGCTTGTGTCTTGAATTAAAACTTTCCTTTTCTCTTATCATAGTAACCAGTTTATTTATATTCGCTTTCTGTGTCTTATAGAAGCCAGTGCAGTTATATTGAAATAGTTTACTAATTGTATCAACATCACGATGTTGGAATTTTTACACTATCAGGTGTGTCCTGATATTTTTGGCTATTAAATTTCTTCGCTACCATTACCATCAAAATATTACTGCGGAAACATTTATTTTTCCCGACTTTGTTATTGTACCTTGTAACTATCGTAATTCGGGACCAGTCACTATTTACTAATATCATTATAATTTCCATACGTCATAAAATTATTTTTCGTTTTTGGATTTGGTTTGTAAGACTACTTAAAAAGTTGCAAGACGAAACGAAAATAAAAAATATGAAATAAGTGGAAATTTTACCGGTGAGTGTGTTAAATAATAAGGCACTAAAAGAGAATGACTCTCTCCAGACACAACAGAATAAAATTATTTGTTTTTATATCAATAATTCTTTTTCTAAATGCAAAGTATGTTGTATACATTACTAGCAGTATCGCCCGGCGTTGCTCGGGTTTGTAAGGGAAATAACTATATAAGCATTTTTAGAGATGTAAAGTATAATAGCTATCTCAATATGGCTAACCACAAAGGGAGGATGTTACTGTAGCTTTTTACGTTCTGAGATTTAATAAATTTTTAGAGAGTTACTTCCCTTATATATGCCAAAAATGCATTAAAAATGAGAAAAATTGATGGTAAATTTTTTTTTAAATCGTAGACTCATCGTAGACGCGTGCTAATACCCAGAAGGGGTCGATATGAATCACGACTATAAGATACCCGGTTTTGGTTAAACTGCACCGCAAAATATGGGAGTAGTTAAGAATCTAAATCGTAGGAGACAGAAACACAACTTCACTTTTATATATAGCTAGCAGTATCGCCCGGCGTTGCTCGGGTTTGTAAGGGAAATAACTATATAAGCAATTTTAGAGAGTTATAGCAAAAAAATAGCAAAAAAATGCATTAAAAATGGAAAAAAAATTATGGTAATTTTTTTTTAATTGTTGACTCATCGTAGACATTTTTAGAGAGTTACTTCTCTTATATAATATCGAAAAAATGCATCAAAATGGAAAAAAATGATGGTAAATTTTTTTTTAATCGTAGACTAATCGTAGACGCGCGCTAATACCCAGAAGGGCTCGATATGAATCACGACTATAAGATACCCGGTTTTGGTTAAACTGCACCGCAAAATGTGGGAGTAGTTAGGAATCTAAATCGTAGGAGACAGACACAGAACTTCACTTTTATATATAAAGATATTTATATTTTGCAAATAAAATCATCTTCATCGTATCATTTCTGGCACTGGATTAAATTTTAATTACTATTGTGATTCCAAGAATATACATCATATTTTTATTATTTCGTTTCCTGTTTCTTTATACGTTTTATTTTAATGACTCCGCACTCAGTCGTATTAGGAATTCGGGTTATAACTTCCAACGGATATCATATTTATGTCTACAACCTTCTTCTTGGCATTGAATTCGGTTCGTAATATTTGTCTTACTCATCTCATATACTTGTTTATAATGTTCTTCATTTCTGTTTATTTAGACATTGAAAAGTTTATATACTAAAACATTTAAACATTGAAATCAAAAGACATAAACAGAACCACCCATACATGTACTACAGGGAAGATGAAACTGATAAGATACAATCTTATCTGATGTCAGAGTCTAAATATATGTAAATAATTTTTTTTTTGTTTTAGAAATTTCCTTAATTTGTTACTACTTAAGTTGGGCGAGTTAGCAAAAGTATTAACCCGTCAGAAAATATATTAGGTTGTCCAGAAAGTTCTTGCCGATTTATAGTAGCTTACCTTTCGACTTATTTTAGAACATAGCTGAGTCCATAAAATAGGATTTGATTGCACCTCCATTTAGAACACAGTTTAAGCTATCTTTTCGTGGAAGAAGTTTTATGTTCCTATAACATGTGTTAATTTTGTAACCCTTTAAAATGGAAGATAAGAAAGTTCGTTTTCGGCACTTGATTCTTTGGGAATCAGGCAAAAATTGCTGCCACTCGGCTGGGATGTGTTACCCCTACCCACCATATTCCCCAGATATTGCTCCTTCGGATTTCCACTTGTTTAGATCTCTGCAGAATAGTCTTAATGGTAAAAATTTCAATTCCTTGGATGACGTAAATAGATATCTTGATGAATTCTTTGCCATGAAACAACCTCAGTTCTGGCAAAGGGTATTTTCTAATTAAAGGAAAGATGGAGACGCATTGTACAACAAAATGGTTCATATTTGGTTAATTTAAAATGTAATGGCAAGTATATATTGATTTCCTTTAAAAATCGGCACGAACTTTCCGGACAACCTGATACTTTACGTAATTAGTTCAAATTACACCAATATCATCTTCGCATTTTTCTTTCTTTACGAGACGATAGCAATAAGTACTCGTCAAGTACTGCAGTCGCAGATATCAAGTAAACTCCATCACCTCAAATGTACTAGTGTTGCACCATAATTATCATTATTTTATTACAATGTATAATCATCTGAGCCATGGGCAATCTTATCTAACTTTACCCTTCACCAGGGCTCCTGAACAAAAACACAAATAGTCGTGTATACAGCTCAAGAGTAAGGATTGTAGGCAAACTAATGGTCAGCATCAAATGCCTCTTCGTTTTCCGTGCATGTCATTCATTACTAGATTACCGTGAATCCGGTGGAATTGAGGTTTAACCTGTTTTTGCTATGGCAGATATAAGGCGTGACAGGGTTAAGAAGTAAACTTCGAAAACACGAAGAAGCTAGTTCAATCCCACTACTTGGGGCGATACATCTAAGAGATTGTAACATTAGTTGCGGATCGAAAGTTGATGCATTTGTATAATTTGGGACGACGGGAACCACCGAAAAACCTCAGATCTATTTTGGATCATCGAGGGCGCCGACTTTTCAACCTTAAGACTACCCTTAACTCACTCACATGCGTCTGCAGAATACTTCGCCACTTACAGGCAAATAAAACAAGCAGGAAATTCGGTTTATTGCGTATATCATTTCGTTATAACCAAAACTCCATTTTATATAAATAGAATAATATTAGCATTTCAATTTCTACAGGTACTCATTTCTTTGTGACTTCCGAATTATAGCTACTATTTTTAGTACGCAAACACTATTGTGTGTTGCCTCCAGTGTATAATTATGAATGTCACATACGCAAGATATAGTTTATTGTCTCCATATATTTTTAAACCACTAGCGGCTGCAGTCATAATAATATTCACTGATTTCGATATATATATATATATATATATATATTACTCGTGTATACTTGTTTTCTTTCTGAAAATATAAAATTTTGACTGTGGGTGCAAATCCACACACACTCTACACTTTCACTTCCCACTCTCTAACACTCGCTCTCTCTCTTTCTCTCGCCATACCCCTCGTCAAACTACCTTGTTGGTGATAGCTTTCTTTACTTCAGTGCCTAGGCCTGACTTGAAGCAAATTGTACAGTTCGTGACTATTCATGTTCTTTAATCTTTCATTTTCTACAATGTATCTTGAACTAAATTATCGAACGCATTGTTCTTCTTCTTATTATTATTATTATTCAAAATTGAAGAATATGATTATAAATATATTTTGATATTAATTTTACCAGCTGGATCAACTTCGTAGAATCTTTTTTTTTTTAACGTTTTATTTGTTTAAAATTTTGGTACCATGCCGATAATATCGGTTGAGTGGGTAAATCGGTTACTTCGAACCAAGTGATCCAGTGATACCAATTATATCGACCCCGGAATGTTGAAATGCAAAGTCGACCTCGGCGGATTTTGAACTCGGAACATAAATACGGTCGAAATCCCGGTAAGCATTTTGCTCGGATTAGGAGAGTGCGTCGCTAGAGTTTAGAGCTCTTCCATTCGGGTAGGTGGTACTAGCACCCGAAGCTTGCTTCCCAACCACATGGTTCCGGACTGAGTCTCACTATGTGGCATTTTGAGTGTATGTTTTGTACTGTACCCTGGAGCTGAAAGAAGCCCTTCGTATGTATACGCAGGGTATGTTTGTGTGTGTGTTTTCCTCGCTTGACAACGGGTGTTGGCGTCTCTACGTGCCCGTAACTTCGCAGTTCGCTAAAAAAAAAACTGGCAGAATAAGCACCAGGCTTTAAAAATGTATTGGATTCGATTCATTCGACTAAAATTCTTCACGGCGGTGACCCAGTATGGTTGCAGTTTAATACCCGAAGCAAGTAAAAAGCAAAAGACAAAAACAATCAAAACTTCAGCTTGTAGACAGAAATATTCTTCCCTCCATCAGACCTGTCTTAACCACAATGCCCAAGATTCTCACTTCAGAGCTTTAGTTTCTTCAGAATTCCCTTCATACCATGTTTGATTTAATTTTCTACAACCGTTAACCTGGAACTATTGCAGAGAAATAATAATTGCCTATCTCTCACCAGTATCGGAGGGATTTGAGACGGCAATTAGCAGAGATCTGTACTCAAATATAATACACAGGCATATATAACAAAAAGAAATACGTTTAAACGTAAATATGAACATATATATATAATGTATGTAAGTATATATATGTATGTATATATATATATAATATATATATATATATATATATATATAGATATAGAGAGAGAGAGATAGATATAGAGAGAGAGAGAGATAGATATAGAGAGAGAGAGAGAGAGATAGATATAGAGAGAGAGAGAGAGATAGATATAGAGAGAGAGAGAGATAGATATATATAGATAGAGAGAGATAGATATATATAGATAGAGAGAGAGAGATAGATATATATAGATATAGATAGAGAGAGAGAGATAGATATATATAGATATAGATAGAGAGAGAGAGATAGATATACATAGATATAGATAGAGAGAGAGAGATAGATATACATAGATATAGATAGAGAGAGAGAGATAGATATACATAGATATAGATAGAGAGAGAGAGATAGATATACATAGATATAGAGAGAGAGAGATAGATATACATAGATATAGATAGAGAGAGAGAGATAGATATACATAGATATAGATAGAGAGAGAGAGATAGATATATATAGATAGAGAGAGAGAGATAGATATATATAGATATAGAGAGAGAGAGAGAGATAGATATACATAGATAGAGAGAGAGAGATAGATATACATAGATATAGATAGAGAGAGAGAGAGATAGATATACATAGATATAGATAGAGAGAGAGAGATAGATATACAGAGATATAGATAGAGAGAGAGAGATAGATATACAGAGATATAGATAGAGAGAGAGAGATAGATATACAGAGATATAGATAGAGAGAGAGAGATAGATATACAGAGATATAGATAGAGAGAGAGAGATAGATATACATAGATATAGATAGAGAGAGAGAGATAGATATACATAGATATAGATAGAGAGAGAGAGATAGATATACATAGATATAGATATAGAGAGAGATAGATATACATAGATATAGAGAGATAGAGACATATAGATATATAGACATATAGATATATATATATATATATATATAATAAAAATACCACCATGCTGTTCAGAAGTTTTCACTGTCTTATACCAGATAGGCAGCGCTTTATATATGGCTGTTAAACGTATTATTCTCTAGTTTTTTTCCCTGTCCCTGCCGCTTCGTGATTCTGGAAATAAATATCATTTTCTCCTTATGCAATAAGTAACAGAAGACATTAGCATGTCAGTGTTCATGTATTCACTTACTTATTGCATGCTGTTCCCGTAGTATTATGTTTAGCAATTAAATACTTTATGCAGAGATCACGGTCGGTATCACATGGTGGAGCTTTCCATGAGGTAGAGAAGTTTGCGATGTTGCTTTAATGAACTGCTACTTATTTCGTTTTCGTATCAGTTTTTTATGATTTTTAGCAATACATCAAGAAAACATACACTGATAGATATATACCTCTCTCTCTCTCTCTCTCTCTCTCTCTGTAAATACACACACACACACACATATCAATGGCGGTGCCCCGGCATGGCCACAGCTCGTGAGCTGAAACTAGAGTAATATATATATGTGTGTGTGTGCGTGTGTGTATATATGTATATAGTACATATACTTATATATGTGTATATATGCATGTATATATATATGTATATAGTACAAATACTTATATATGTGTATATATGCATGTATATATATATGTATATAGTACATATACTTATATATGTGTATATATGCATGTATATATATATGTATATAGTACATATACTTATATATGTGTATATATGCATGTATATATATATGTATATAGTACATATACTTATATATGTGTATATATGCATGTATATATATATGTATATAGTACATATACTTATATATGTGTATACTTGCATTGATATATATATGCACATATATATATATATACGTATATATATATATATACATATACGTATATATATATATATAAATATATATATGTGCATATATATATCAATGCATGTATACACATATATCAGTATATGTACTATATATATATATATATATATACATGCATATATACACGTCAATGCATGTATACACATATATAAATATATGTACTATATACATATATATATGCATATATACACATATATAAGTATATGTACTTTCATGATCGAAAACCGACGTTCTTGTTGAGCACTGGGATTGATGTAACTGAACCCCTCTTTAAAAACTTGCTGCCTCTTTACTAAACTTTGAAAACTGTATTACATTTTCGATTCGAGTTTTTAATTTTGTTTGAAGTCGGTGGGCATGGCAGGATCGTCACTGCGCCGGGAAAAATGCATAACGTTTCAACTGTCTATACTATCCGAGTTCCAAAACCAGCTTGTTCGACCTTACCTTTCATCCTGTCGGGGTCGATAAAACGTGTATCAGTAACGCACTGTAGTCGATATAATCATTTCATCCCTTTCCCCGAAATTCCTGGCCATATGCCAGAGATTTTGAACCTAATCTTTCATTTTGTTTACCGAAATTTCCTTTCGCATGCATTCAAGGACCACTCTTATCAGTTTAGCAGTTTCAATTGCTCTAATTACCATATCGTTTTGCCTTGGAATGTATTTGTATATCTTTAGATATGACTCTGGTTCATATGATTTCCCAGCTTGTGAAGTATTCTTTAAAATATCTTGTTCCGATTCTTGCATCTTTCACACCTACAGGCGGCGGTAAAAATTGATTTGCGACCTCTAACACATGGATCTGCGATATTACAACGCCATTCGACAAGCTAATGGATAAAAAATTCTCTAGGCAGTTGATAATTATGTCAACTAAAAGAACATTGTCTGGTATTTTCTGGGTAGAGGCCTGGACGATTATATCGACTCCGATGCTTATTTGGAAAGTATTATATTGACCCCGAAAGAATGGAAGACAGAGTTAACCTCGGTGAATGTTGAACTCGAAATGTAACGTCGGAAATGCAGCTAAGCACTTGTTCCGTGTGCTAACAATTCTATGAGTTCGCCGTCCCATAGCCAGTTTATAATACCATCGCCTATATTATATCTCTGCTTTCTATTCAGTTTCCTAGTTGTGGCTTAGACTTTCAGGTTTTGTTCAAATATTTCATTCGGTTGTTTTCTTATATTAACAAATTTACAAAAGCGGTGAGCTGGCAGAAAGGTTAGCACGCAGGGCAAAAATGTTTAGCGGTATTTCGTCTGCAGTTACGTTCTGAGTTCAAATTCCGCCGAGGTCGACTTTGCCTTTCATCCTTTCGGGGTCGATAAATTAAGTACCCGTTACGCACTGGGGTCGATATCGTCGACTTAATCCGTTTGTCTGTTCTTGTTAGTCCTCTCTGTGTTTAGCCCCCTGTGGGTAGTAAAGAAATAAGTATTTCGTTTGCCGTTACGTTCTGAGTTCAATTTCCGCCGAGGTCAGCTTTGCCTTTCATCCTAACGGGGCCGTTTAAATAAGTAGCAGTCACGTAATGGGGTCGATATAATCGACTTAATCCGTTTGTCTGTTCTTGTTTGTCTTCTCTGTGTTTAGTCCCTTGTGGGTAGTAAAGAAATAAGTATTTCGTTTGCCGTTACGTTCGGAGTTCTATTTCCGCCGAGGTCGACTTTACCTTTCATCCTTTCGGGGTCGATAAATTAAGTACCAGTTACGCACTGGAGTCGATATAATCGACTTAATCCGTTTGTATGTTCATGTTTGTCCTCTCTGTGTTTAGCCCCTTGTGGGTAGTAAAGAAATAAGTATTTCGTTTGCCGTTACGTTCTGAGTTCAATTTCCGCCGAGTTCGACATTGCCTTTCATCCTTTCGGGGTCGATAAATTAAGTATCAGTTACTCACTGAGGTCGATATAATCGACTTAATCCGTTTGTCTGTCTTTGTTTGTCCCTTCTGTGTTTAGACCCCTGTGGGTAGTAAAGAAACATGCAGGTGGTGAGCTGGCAGAATAGTTAGCACGCCGGGCGAAATGCTCAGCAGTATTTCGTCTGTCGCTACTCTGAGTTCAAATTCCGCCGAGAACGACTTTGCCTTTTATCTTTCCGGGGTCGATTAAATAAGTACCTGTTACGCACTGGGGTCGATATGGTCGACTTAATCCGTTTGTCTGTCCTTGTTTGTCCTCCCTGTGTTTAGCCCCTTCTGGGTAGTAAAGAAATATAAATAGGTATTTTGTCTGCCGTTACGTTCTGAGTTCAAATTCCGCCGAGGTCAACTTTGTCTTTCATCCTATGGGGGCCGATTAAATAAGTAGCAGTCACGTAATGGGGTCGATATAATCGACTTAATCCGTTTGTCTGTCCTTGTTTGTCCACTCTATGTTTAGCCTCTTGTGGGTAGTAAAGAAATAGGTATTTCGTCTGCCGTTACGTTCTAAGTTCAAATCCCGCTGAGGTCGACTTTGCCTTTCATCCTTTCGGGGTCAATAAATTAAGTATCAGTTACGCACTGGGATCGATGTAACAGGCGTAATACCTTTGCCTGTCCTTGTTTGACCCCTCTATGTTTAGCCCCTTGAGGGCAATAAAGAAGTAAGAATCTCCAAGAGCATGCCAAGGCAAAATAGCGTTTTGTCTTTTCAATTATTTCTGCTCTCCGTTCTGAGTTCAAATTTCGCCGAGTTTGATTTCGACGTTCATCATTTTGCGATCTATAAAATAAGTACCGGTTCACCAATGATGCAAAAAAATCAACTAAACCCCTTAACAAACATTTCACACATTAATTTCTTTTCAAGAAAGACAACAAAATTAAGAATATTACAGGTGTTTGTTCAACTAATGGCTTTTTTGTTGTGCTTGATTTTCATATTCAATTTTCCAATTTCGTATGCTTGCAAGCTATTAAAATTTTAATATTAAACCCATTCTTCCCAATATATATAATTACTAATAAATATATATATATATCATTATTTTCCCCCTTTTCTCCATTTTCTCATATTGCCTTGTTATTCCTTCCTGACTGTGTGTGTGTGTGTATATGCGTGTAAGTTGAATCCCCGTTGCTCTCATCAACCTCCGCTCATTTCCTAGGATACATATTTGACACGTGACCAGAATGAGTTCACGTATGCTTTTCCGCAGAAAGGAAATAATCCTATTAGAGGTGTTTTTTCTTTCATCCCGTTATTATAATTACTACTACTACTACTACTACTACGGCTATTGTTGCTACTATGGCTATTGTTAATATTAATATCGTTCTTATTCTATAATATTGCTTTCCTTATATATGGAACTATTTATATACTGCGTTATTTTCAATTCACCCAAAGCTGGATTTTTCAAATACATACACTTGAACTAAGATTGCTACCGAGAGATAATTATAGTAAGGATATTTTTAACGTCTGATATATATATATATAATATATACACACGTGTGTGTGTTTATGTATATAAACACATATATATGTATTTATATATCTATTTATATGTACACACACATGTTTGTGTATATATATATATATGTGACTGTGTATTTATATATATATGTATTTATATATATATGTATTTATATATATGTGTGTATTTATATATATATATGTGTATATTTATATATATATATATGTATATTTATATATGTATGTGTGTGTATTTATATTTATATATGTATGTGTGTGTATTTATATATATATATGTATGTGTGTGTATTTATATATATATATGTATGTGTGGTATTTATATATATATATATGTATGTGTGTGTATTTATATATATATATATGTATGTGTGTGTATTTATATATATGTATGTGTGTGTATTTATATATATATATATGTGTGTGTGTATTTATATATATATATGTATGTGTGGTATTTATATATATATATGTATGTGTGTGTATTTATATATATATATATGTATGTGTGTGTATTTATATATATATATATGTATGTGTGTGTATTTATATATATGTATGTGTGTGTATTTATATATATATATATATATATGTATGTGTGTGTATTTATTTATATATATATATATATATATGTGTGTGTGTGTGTGTGTGTGTATATATATATATGCGTATGTATATATATATATATATACATATATATACATGTATGTACATATGTTTTTTATGAATATATATGTGTATGTATATATGTATGTATACACACGCATGGCCGCAGCTCTCCCACTAAAACTAGTAACGAACAGTATAGAAATATATATATTTGACGTATTTATTTCTATGTTTGTTTTGATGTTGGTGTATATCTGAACGTGTGTGCTCGCATGTGTGTGCGTTTGTGTGTACACTTGTTAGTGGAGATTCTGTTTTGACTTCCTCTGCTGTACTTTGTTTTTTTTTTATCTTTTTTTCATCTTCTTTTCTATTATATATCTGGAATTCTTCATCGTTTTGCTTCGCTTCCAAAGATTTCCAAAGCACTGGCAACCAGCACCATAACTTCCTACAGAGATATTAGGTAGATAACTGGCAGGAGGATTTTGCTTATATATTTTCATATGCTATTTTTTGTTATTTTTTTTTTTACTTCGTAGTTCATTTATATATTTGCTTTTGTTTTCCTTTGGTTTCCGTTTTTTTCTTTTACTTATGTTATTTTATTTTATTTCTAGTTTCCAAGTGTCTGTCTTTATATATTTCAGTCTTAAACTTTTCTCCGAGTCGATCTTTTTATATCTTTCTTTACATATATCTATATATTTTTTTTTCTTCCATAACTTTAGAATTCTCTCCATGAAATGCTCGGGATGTTTCTTCTTATTTTAAATATTTCTCTGCCAAAAGATACACAACTGACTTTTCTATGCAACAAATAAATACGAACATTAGCATACAAAATATGGGTATGTGTGTCTCCGCACGCGCGTGTGTAGGGTTATCGATTGAAATTTTCTGATGCCCACCGTGTGCCCCGTGGTCCCAGTCCTGGATAAAGACTTCAGAGATTGGTTTAAGTCACTCGAGCACTACTGTTGACTTTATATAAGGTGTAT
The DNA here is from genome assembly GCF_006345805.1 of Octopus sinensis. Classification (NCBI taxonomy): domain Eukaryota; kingdom Metazoa; phylum Mollusca; class Cephalopoda; order Octopoda; family Octopodidae; genus Octopus; species Octopus sinensis. The sequence continues at coordinate 27,338,452 of NC_043017.1, forward strand.
ATATATATATATATATATTATTTACATAATTATTTATATATATATTTATTTACATAATTATTTATATATATATTTATTTACATATGTATTTATATATTTATTTATGTATTTATATATACATATATATATATTTATATACATGGCCACAGCTTGTGAGCTGAAACTAGATAAAAAATATATTTATTTATATTTATACGTATATATCTATTTATATATATTTGCGTATATATATATATATTTATTTATATTTATATATATTTGCGTATATATATATATATATATTTATTTATATTTATATATATATATATATATATATATATATATATTTCAACAATTGAGGGTAAAATTAATTAATTATTAATCAATTTCACCAAGTATTCAGTATGTAAAGGGACCATTTAAGGCGAATTCAAAATATTACATTATATAAAAGGGCTTAGTAAAATAAATTACTTTGCCACATACTGAACTCATTAGAAATAGCAGCTAAAAAATTTTTTTAGCCATTTCTAATACTTAAAGAAAATCTCTCTCAGATAGTGTTTGCTCAAACCAACTCACGAAGGTATGGGGGTAAAAACATTAAAAAATCACAAGTGCAAAGGTTATTTGAGAACGTACGTTTCTAGATTAGTCAAATCGACATTTCTTTCGTCAGCTCAGAACTCCTTGATTCGGATTTGGGAACACTGAAAGTGGGAGCATACCCATTTGGCTTCTTATCACCTCCGGAAATCCGCTCGAACTAACAGTGCTAACAAAGTCAAAATATGCAAGCGAAGAATTTCTTCTCTCCCCTTTCCACCAGCGTGGGTTAAAATTGGCAAACACTATGTTTTATCGGTGAAAACCGAAGCATTAAACAGAGAGAAATGAATTATAATTTCAACAATTGAGGGTAAAATTAATTAATTATTAATCAATTTCACCAAGTATTTAGTATGTAAAGGGACCATTTAAGGCGAATTCAAAATATTACATTATATAAAAGGGCTTAGTAAAAAGGGCTTATTTTACTAAGCCCTTTTATATAATTATATATATATATATATAAGAAGGTGAATGAATTATCCTAGTATGGATAATTCGGTTAACCGGTACCTGGGTAGCAAATTCACGTCAGAAAACACGGTTGAAGCTATATGCCAAGGGCAGTGATCCCCTGTTCTCGTGTGTAAATTTGTGTGTTTTTTTTTAACTATGAATAAACGAAAGAGTCGTTCGACTCCATTCTTTCATTTATATATATATATATATATATATATAATATATACATACATACATACATACATATATATGGCCTACTCGCTTAGACAGCGGGGTGGCGTCATTTGAAGGCTAAAACAATGCGAAGCGCATTGTGACCGGCGATGTGTAGCAACATCTGATAGTCTGGTGGATCACGGTGATATACATATATATGTATGTTCGTATGTATGCATGTAACATGCAAAGTCGCTAGTTAGAAATTCGCTATGAGACATATAAAAGTAGCAACTAAACTGAAAAGTAATGTTTGTGTCTCCTCTTGCTAGTCATCGTTGCAATCAGCACCTGGGACTTTTTGCAAGCATGGGAGCGAAACCTTACCATATCTCTGTCGGGTGGGTTTTCACCATTGATAATAGGCACAAACAGCCCTAAACCCTGCTCTCTGTTGATCCGGTCGTCTGATAGAAGATGGTATAGATTCTCTGTATCTTGTGCGGGTAGCATTGATAACCAGCTGGAGAAGACTCTTCCCGGGGTTAGAAACTGTAGTAACGTCGATTCCTATGGGGCAGCCATATTGATGTGGGGATCAACATTACTCTTTGATAAGCTGTAATCTTAATTCTTCAAACCTGAGTTTGCGTGATTCACTAATCAGCGTTTCTCGCCACCAATCACCTGTTGACACATGTTTGCGCATCATGTGATGTTTACTCTGACCTCAAGTAGGAGCACCAATCAGAAATCCGGTTATGTCTTAATTTGTACGTCATTGAATTGATTGTGAAAGAATCTTAGTTACGGAAACCCAAATTGCTCAAATCGTAAATGACGCAAGTCATCAAAGAGAAGATAACTCCATAGAAAACTTGCATCTGTATATCGAATGGTTTTGAGCACTTTTCTTCTATCGCTGTTGATGTATTTTAGTTTCCTAGGAACCCCAACATTAGTAGAAATTCATGAAGACTGAGTATATTTATTGATTTAAGGGCCTTTTACAATATACCATAGCATAACCAAGAACTTTGTGCATATTCGTTGCTGCTGACTGCGAAAATGGTATAGCACTAAGAAATAGGCATAAAAATATTGGAAACCTATTTATTGTCTGCGGTAGAGAGGCATTTTTATATTATAAGTAGAAGACTATTGTAGGCTGACAAAATATCAATGATGTTGGATAAAATACATGGTTTTACAGAGTTACATCCATTTAGATTTTGATTTCACATTTGCCCATGTAGAATTTGTTTTTGTTGTGTTGCAGTGGTGCCAAAATAATATACCAGTCAAATGCTGCTTACCAACCACTTGGTTCCAAGTCCAGTCCCACTGCGTGGCACGTTGGGCAAGTGTTTCTACTATAGCTTCAGGCTGACCAAAGCCTTGTGAATGGATTTGGTAGACGGAAACTGAAAGAAGCCTGTCGTATATATGTCTATATATATATATAATGTATATATATATATATGTGTGTGTGTGTTTGTTTTCTGTGTTTGTCCCCCAACATCGCTTGACAACCGATGCTGGCGTGTTTACATCCGAGTCACTTAACGGTTCGGCAAAAGAGACCGATAGAATAAGTACTAGGCTTACAAAGAATGTCCTGTGGTCTATTTCTTCGATTAAAGGCGGTACTCCAGCTTGGCCGCAGTCAAATGACGGAAAGAAGTAAATGAGTAAAAGAGTACTTCTCTCTCAAAATTTTGATTTTATTGTCTGTGTAACGAAGTGACAAAGAAAAAGTCCTGGTGGCTGCAAAAGGAATCTTTGGAGCGTAGAACAAAATGTCTTATATTTCGCTAAAACTATTTGTATTGCGAATTCAAGCCCCATCAGATTCAACTTTGCTATCCATGCTTCTTAGAGTCAAGAAAAAAAATATCACTGAAATACGGCTTTCAATGAAATCCACTACATTTATCCCTAACATTTATGTCCTGTTTCCTATATTCGAAATTAATATTTCAACAAGAATGAAGCAATGTACTGCCAAAATCGATTGAAAAATTCGAACAACATTCCTTGCAACATTCGGTTCGGTACTGTTACGTTCTTATTACGAATGCCTTCAATATTGACTTTGCTCGTCTTCCTACCAAGGTCAATAACTTATGTATCTGTGAATTATTGAGGTCGATATAATCGAGTTTACTTAACCTGGTATTTCTGTTTTTGTGTCTATGTTATAGATTCATATTCCTGCAAGAACATAACTCTACGCTTTGGAATAAATTAATTACAGATTAATTCCAGAATATCCATTAATTCAATGTAAAATTTTAATGTATAATTCATCGTATATTTTTAAATATCCGGTTTAATGTAGTGAAAAATTGTGGCTAGTGAAGGCTTTAAGATAAGAGAACCACGGACGTCAGCATGTCTGTTTCAATATTCGATATAGATAATCGTATAATCGCACTTGTACACTAACTGCTTTTTCACACCCTAAAACAGAATACTAAAAATTGCCTATTTATGTTTTTTTCTTGTTTATCCTAACATCCGAACTGATCAAACTCAGTTCTGGCAATAAGCATTTCGATCACAACCAACGCAAATTTTACCCAACATATTGCGTCTAAATTATAATATCTAATATCTTATTCCCCTCTTTGATACAGTACGTTTTGTGATAGATGTTACTGCACTTTTGTTTACTCGTATATTTTGTTATGAAGTTGAGTGTTTTGCATAATATCTTTGCTAAATTCTATTCACCCAAGTATCCGGTGTTAGTTGTTTACTTTCATCTGCATAACATCGAGGAAAGGAAAAGAGGTGTATGGAAGACGTCTATAAAATTATATCCATGTAAATTTTAAAGATTTCTAAACAATCCCCTAATGATTCAAGTTGTAGGAATACTTTTGTTAGACTTACAGTCAAACAATTCACTAATCCCTGGTCGCTGGGGGTTACAAGTCACGCCTCTGTAATGACAGAACTAGAAATTTCAAATGAAAGATTACTCTTTTACTCTTTACTCTTTTACTTGTTTCAGTCATTTGACTGCGGCCATGCTGGAGTACCGTCTTTAGTCGAGCAAATCGACCCCGGGACTTATTCTTTGTACGCCCAGTACTTATTCTATCGGTCCCTTTTGCCGAACCGCTAAGTGACGGGGACGTAAACACACCAGCATCGGTTGTCAAGCAATGCTCGGGGGACAAACACACACATTTTTATATATATATATATATATATATATACATATACATACATATACATACATATATACGACAGGCTTCTTTCAGTTTCCGTCTACCAAATCCACCCACAAGGCATTGGTCAGCCCGGGGCTATAGCAGAAGACACTTGCCCAAGATGCCACGCAGTGGGACTGAACCCGAAACCATGTGGTTGGTTAGCAAGCTACTTACCACACAGCCACTCCTGCGCCTCGTCATTTACTGCTCAGATTTGTAATTCTGAATTCAGCATTGCGAAATTCTTCTACGTGTTCTAGCTTGTTGGTTTCAGTGATCGATTATGAAAATATCCCAGCAGGAATGGATATAACAACAACAGTTTTGGGATACTAATACTTCCATTGTCAAATATTCGCTTTTTGAAATGGAGCTGGTGGTCTCCTTTCATCTCTAGTTATTTAAAATGTCTTCAATATGTATTGAATTATTAAGAGTGGCGGAATTAAAGAATGGGTACGTGGTTAGACATTGAGTGTTGCAGAGTTTACTTCAGTTCTTTGTTTTAATTTCAGTTGTTACTGACCTAGCTTTCTCTCAACTTATCGGTGTTCTGGGATTAGTAACGTAAAATGTCAATATTTGTATTATCATTGCTATTGCTTCTTGCACCACATCGAAGAAGTATTTGAATATGAAATGATATAATAACAAAATGAAGAGCAACAACATGCAGGCCGCAAATTCTTCCACCTATTTACCAATTCTGCCAATCCAATAATATTGTTTTCTTCCTATAGGCAAAAATCTATAGATTTACCGAGTGAGAATACTTATTTATCTCGGCAAACATTATTTCAATAATTTCACATATTATTGAACACAGGAGGGTGAGAGGCGAAGACAAATACAGCAACATTTGAACTCAGATCAGGGAAAGAAAACGAAAATAAAATCAACTAAATGTTGTAAGACGTTGTTTCCCGACACTCTACCTATTCTTCAGATTCACTCCCCTTACTAATTCAATAAATATTCATGCTATTTTATCTAGCCAGAAATCAAAACAGACAGACGTCTTGCGAAGGATACATATGTAGAAAAATGTTGGCATTCTGATAAGGAATATGAAAATTAAAATATGGATATATTCCATAGCATGAAATAGAATTGTCTGAGAATGATACAAATTTTATTCTGGCGGTACGTAAACGAAAGTATGGAGCGGATTGAAGATTTTGGCTGAGGTTTTCAAAGTCATCTACCATAATGCAAATTGATAGCATATGGTACGAACGTATGCTGATAATGTTTAAATATTCCGAGAGAAATCCTGGAACATACATTGTTTTTCTGTTCTGGATTTTGTTTTCTTAGACGCACAATGTGAATTTGATGAAGTAACATGTGTGCAAGGAATAAATATTATCTTTGTGTGAAACTTGCGCGCACATATACATACGAAATACATTCTTACATAAATAAATATTCACATAGAGATTCCACGTTTCCAGTTAGACCTTGTAGTACAGTAATACACGAACATGGACGTCCATAAGTATACGAATGAATGTGTGTGTGTTAATATTATAGAAGGTATTTACGAACAAAACGAGGCGAGACATTTTGCCTGGCATTCTAAAAATATGCTAACAGGCTTATATATTTATTTATGCATACATCCCTACACACACACACACACATATACATACGTATATATATACATATACGTATGTATATTTGAAGACTCCACTAAAATGGACGAAAGCACTAATATATGTGATATGATGTATAAATCATATAGCATACAAATAAATATCTGTAAATATAAAACCATCTGGATTTCAGAGTACCTCATTTCTTCTAATATCTATCTATCTATCTCTCTCTCTATATATATATTTAAGAAATGAGGTTTATATATATAAGAAATGAGGTTTATATATATAAGAAATGAGGTTTATATATATAAGAAATGAGGTTTATATATATAAGAAATGAGGTTTATATATATAAGAAATCAGGTTTATGTATATAAGATATGACGTTTATATATATAAGAAATGAGGTTATATATATAAGAAATCAGGTTTATGTATATAAGATATGACGTTTATATATATGAGAAATGAAGTTTATATATATATATATATATATATATAAAACCAATGAGGTTTGTGTATATATATATATAAAACCAATGAGGTTTGTGTATATATATATATATATATATAAAACCAATGAGGTTTGTATATATATATATATATAATATATATATATATATATAAGAAATGAGGTTTGTGTGTATATATATATAAGAAATGAGGTTTGTGTGTATATATATATATAAGAAATGAGGTTTGTGTGTATATATATATATAAGAAATGAGGTTTGTGTGTGTATATATATATAAGAAATGAGGTTTGTGTGTATATATATATATATATATATATATACATACATACATACAGAGATACATACGTATATATATATATGTGTGTGTGAGTGCAGGACATACTTATCATTTATGAATACAAAGCCAAGAAAAATATTAACAAATTGGTGTGTCGTAGGACTTTGTGGCAGCGACTTCATTTTGTTCGTAACTATCTTCTGAGATATAAACACATACGTTCACTCGTATACTTATTGAGTTCCATGTTCGTGTATTCCTGGAGTATAAAGTCTAACTGGAAATAGGGAAAATCTATGTCAATATTTATTTAAGAGTGTATTTTTGTTGCTACTTCTACCGGATCCTGTGACACCGAAGAGAGTCTATCTCTCTTGGGATAATTATAGAATCCAACATATACAGGGGGAGAATTTATATCATTTTATTTATAGATGAGCCGGCATAATTGACTCAAGTTCCTTATAATCAGTGCCAAGCACTCACCACAATTTGATGTTTTGGCACAAATTTAGGTCACGGCTGTCGTGTCTCGGCCATAAATAACTTATTTTGTGTGTGTGTGTGTGTGTGTGAGTATGCACACACACACACACACACACACACATGTATATACATATGCGTATATGTTTAGAGGACGTCGTAAAACGTAAACATGAAATAAGAAATACCAAAATATGGAATACGAACATTTTTGTCAACAATGAAATAAATAAATGGAAAACAAGACGAATAACAAAGAACGACCCTTCATCACTTTTCATGTGTATCTACTCCATATTTCGAGCAATTACGACAAGATGTGTCTTGGCGAAAACAGTAGATCCCTCAAAGCAAAATACATACATCCGTAAGTAAACACGAGGTTTATACATACATGCAGACATATATACATATTTATACACCTATATGTATATATTTATATATATTTCGTTAAGGGAGTTGGTTTGCATGATTCTTTGAGTTTCTTCGTGTGTTGAAGCATATTCTGTTGTGTCTGGGGAGAGTCATTCTCTTTTAGTGCCATATTATTTAACACATGCACCGGTAAAGTTTCCAATCATTTACTTATATATTTTTCTAAAATTTTCTTTGCGTCTTGCAAAATTTTCAATAATCGTTGGCTTATATATATATAATATATATATATATATATTATATATATATATATATAATATATATATATATATATATAATATATATATATATAAGGGTAAAGACCCCCTTCGGTCATGAATGACCATGGGATTGCACCTAGAAAGTTACCCTCTTAGACACAAGTCTGGGCAAAGTTGTTTTTATGGAAGGCCAGCAGTCGCCCATGCATATCAGCCTCCCCTCTCCACGCCACCAGTGTTATCCAAGGGAAAGACAAAGGTCGATACAGCTTGGCACCAGTGACGTCGCAACTCATTTCTACAGCTGAGTGAACTGGAGCAACGTGAAATAAAGTGCCTTGCTCGAGAACACAACACGCAGCCCGGTCCGGGATTCGAGCTCACAACCTCACGATCGTAAGCTCGACGCTCTAACCACTGAGCCATGCGCCTTCACTATATATATATATATATATATATATATATATTCTTAGTTGGTGCATAATTATTGCGACTTTTTCAAGAAGTTTTATTCAAGAAAAACTAAGAATATTTAACAGAAACATATTTAAATGACGGTCTGACCGTTTGCCAAGCAAATGTGAAGCAGTAATTGAAGTAGATGGTGAATATGCTCCAGAAGAATTGTTTAAATATGTTTTTTACATGTTATTATTGTTTTTGTTGAATAAAATTCGTTGAAAAAAAACCGCAATAATTATGCACCAACCCAATATATATATATATATATATTATATATATATATTTATATTAATGCATGTAAGTGTGCTTATATGTGTGTGTGTGTATGTATGTGAATGTCTTTGCATGTGTGCGTTTTCATTTTCTTGCCATTTTGTGAAGAAGATGGTTGATATTCCAACATATGTTTTTCAATGATTGTAATACCAAAAGAAAAAAATATCGTTTCAAGTTAATACACCGTATACATATATATATATAGCCGACACCTTTTGACGAAAAATATATTCATTTCGAAGCTCAGTAAATTTCGAAATAAATATAAAGTTGCTAGTGAGAATTACGTAACGTCGTACTGCAACATGTATATGTGATGCGACCAGGGAAGAGAGAAAAAAATAATCGGAAACATCGTTATATGTTTTTCAGTTTCATAATATTTTTCAGGGTGTACGTAATTTGTTTTCAGATTCTCGAGTTTGTAATTAGATGGCGTGTGTTTCTTTATTTCGTTTTCATAACTTGGTTTAATTTCACGTTGGATGAAATTTTATTTCAGCAAATTTAATAACAATATATTAATATAATATGTAATGTTATTAAATTTGCCACTTTTCGCTTTTCGCTATACATATTTATAAAAAAAAACAACAAAACAAAAAAAGCACATGTTTGTATAACTGTGTATTTCTGTATTTGTATTTGCATACATGCATACTCACGAATATCGTACACGTAGGCACCACCTGTTAAATATATGTATCTATGTGTATGTGTGCGAGTGTGTGCTGACACACACACAAACCTATATATATATATATATATATATATATATAATATAGAGAGAGAGAGAGAGAGATAGATAGATAGATAGATAGATAGATAGATAGATATATATAGAGAGAGAGAGATAGATAGAGATATATATATAGAGAGAGATAGAGATAGATATATAGATAGAGATAGATATATAGATAGATAGAGATAGATATATAGAGACAGAGATAGATATATATAGAGAGAGATAGATATATATATATATATATAGAGAGAGAGAGAGAGATATAGATATATATATATATAGAGAGAGAGAGAGATATAGATATATATATATATATAGAGAGAGAGAGATATAGATATAGATATATATATATAGAGAGAGAGAGATAGATATAGATATATATATATAGAGAGAGAGAGAGAGACAGATATATATATATATAGAGAGAGAGAGAGAGAGAGACCGATATATATATATATATAGAGAGAGAGAGAGACAGATAGATATAGATATATATAGATATATATATAGAGAGAGATAGATATAGATATATATAGATATATATATATTAGAGAGAGAGATATAGATATATATAGATATATATATATATAGAGAGAGAGATAGATCTATATAGATATATATAAAGATAGATATAACTTTATATAATGTTTATATGGTCATACATAAATATGCATATATCAATAAATGCATGTATGTGTATTTTTCTCTCTCACTGTTCCTCTCCACACACACAAACACACGTGGCAGTGGGAAACCGAGTGAAAGATGAAATATTTTATTAGATTTAAATATAGACATATCGTTAGATGCTATTATGATACAGGCTCATATATATGTGCAAGCCTGGTAAATAATATATAACAGAAAATATAGAAATTAATTCTACAAATATAAAATATAGCTAACTGGATCTTATTTATTCGAAGATATATAAATTATTATCTGTATGAATGCATTTATTTCAATTTTTCATGTTATGTAAGATGTCGCTAGATTCGCGCAATTTCTTACGTAACAAATGAAACCAATTTTACCTCAGTACATATTTACCAATTAATTGTTTCTACCATGTATTTAAAACTTCGAATTACAATAGAAGTATTGTCTTCGTTCAGGAATTTATTCGATGTGAAAAAAATAGGTGTTAAGTAAGCACACAACAAAACAAAATATTTTGAAGAAAATTATGATTTATTTGGAAATGGTTTCGGATTTTGGAACAGCGCCATCAACTGGAGTGAAGGGGTAGTCAATCACATTGACCCAAGGGCTCAGCTGGTACTTATTTTATCGAGCATTAAAGAATGAAAGGCAAAGTCCATCTCGTCGGAATTTCAGTTCGAAAGGTAAAGACGAACGGAATTGGTGTTAATCCGATTGCTCAGCGGACTAATAAACCTGGAAGCAAGCGCCTTGTATGATATATTAGGTAATTATGTCTGAGGTATAAAGTGTAAAATGAAAAGGCAAAATCTTAAAACTACAACAAAAGAGACGATATCGTGATGTTGTGAACGCAATGATCTCAATACTTGTTTTGTATGCTGGAAAAATAACTTGGGACTCCTCATCATAAAAAATAATCTGGAAAAACCATGACAAGAACGGTATTAATTTATTTTATATCTCTTGGAAGTTGTGGTAGTTATTCCCACATATTCACACTAACCCACGCCCTCACAGACATGCACTAACAAGCTTACACATATGTCTGTACACTAACACAAACGCATCACACTCACCACACACCACATGCACACACGCCTCACACAGACTCACACAAACAAATATACTGCTTAATGAATAACGCCAGAACAATCGTTACGTAATTACTTCGTTAGCTTAGAGGCGTTTCTTAGTATAAGTAGCACTCAACTCAAAATTGAATATCTGTGCAACATCCTATAAATTAGTCGGCGCCATGCAAACGCATGCGTGCACGAACACGCATATTATTATTATTATTATTATTATTATTATCATTATTGAGTAAAATATACGAAGCCCAGTATACCCATCATCACTACCCGTCTTATAAGGGTACAATACGCACATGCATCACAAACATACGTGCGTGACATGGTGATCCCATATCAAGATACACAACGCATGACCTTGCTGGTGAGGTCCATTTAGAATTTCCTTTGGGCTGAATAGCCCATCCTGCTCTAAAAGTCCCTGAATAAGGGTTGTTTAAGAATGTTGAACGAAACGCCCATGTTTCCAGAGGTTAATTATCCAAACCCAAAGAATTCCTCTCAACCAAAGGCATTTATGCTCCGCCACTACTGCTCGTAATTGGAGATGCACATATTGTCATCCACTAAGGGACATGCTCAACTGGTTAAGGTCAAACAACTGACAACAAAATCTGTGGTATTAAGAAGAATATTTGCAGTAGTCCATCTTTTATACCAAGACAAAACAATGTAGATAACACTTCCAATCAATTAAGATGAAAAACCATGAAAGTCACGTCATGGTACTGCATTAGGGAATTTACATCATCATCATCACTATTATTTTAATACTAATTATTATTGAAAACAGTATCATTCTACCACTTCTGTAAGAAGTCTACAAAACTTCAGGTTACACGGGCTCGAATCACACTGTCTTGGATATTAATATATGAGACTCCTGCTGAATGCGTTGAGTGCGCCTCTGTTTCGTATGTATGTATATATATACCGTTGGCGATTTTTTCTTCCTCTGTCTTCCCTTCTCTGGATCTTCTATGTTTCCGACGAACAGCTCTGCTCGAAACGTTAAGCCCTCCTTCTTTCCTCAGCGTCCAATGATACTATATTTGTTCCACGTACTCGCGTTGTTGTGTTTTTTTGTGTTTTCTTGTTTGGATTAATTTTATATATATATATATTATATATATATGTACACGCACGCACACGTGTATTTTTTAAATGTTTACAAATAACACGGAAAATATATAGACAGCAGGGTAGCAAAAATTCATAAAGTACCAATTATATAGGTAGTTCTTCATCTCAGTTGCCCAAAAGAATATCTAACCATTAATCTATATTTTGGCATATCAATAAATGTATCAATACTGGGCTTAGTAAATTAACTAGGTTTCTAATGAAACACAATAAAAAAATTTGATTTGGAATGGAATATTCTATCTATAGCCTTTCTTTATGATAAAGCCAAGTCTTTTTGTTCACATTATAACGATGACCTGTATTTCCTCTTGTTCTGAGACAATAAAGAACGCGCTATCATTGCAAGCATTGGCAAAAACACATACCTTTATTTCCTATAAGTGATTTCTACCAGTCTATAAATATCGATCTTTAACTGTCTTTTTGCATTTCACTTCCACTAAATATATGTATTTCCACGTCTTTAATGTTTATTTCTATTCACCTATCGCACTATATTTCATCACTTTTAGTTTTCTGCTAATTTCTTTCTTCCTTCTCATCTTTCTATAAATTGCCTTTCACGTTATATCTATTAATCGTTTTCTTAAAAATAACTTACCAGCATTCCCTTCATCACACATGCAGTAATCATATTCGATTGAAATGTCTTATTGATGTGTTTTGTTTCTCTTTTTTCCCCGAGGAAAGACCCTATTGTTTTATATAATTTTATTCCTTCTGGAATAACACCGTTTTCTTCGAAACATATGTTGGAATTATAAAGATTTAAACAACTCATGCGGTTAACTCAATTTATATGTGTATATGTGTACATATAGATAGACTATCTGCGTATATAATTTATGTGTATGCAATTATGTATAGAGGAGGTTTTATTTCATTATAAAGAGAGCAGTGCGATACAGTTACATCGATGGCTTTCTACTGTAAGAAGCAAATCCTATATCTTTAATGAACTTCGAATCATTTTATTCCTCCATCACATTAACAGACCTGAATTCACTCTCGGTTTTAACGATGTGCTCCAAATCTTCGATTTAATATATTACTACTCGCGAAGTTTACTTGCAAACGGTCGAGTATTCTATAGACATGTGTAGGTTTAATAAAGGTTTCAGTAGAAATCAGAGTGAAAATAGGGTTTTGTGAGATGGTGGTGGAGGCAGAATCGTGTAAATTTTTATTACAGTAATCCCTTAACTATCGTGGGTATTACATTCCAAACCACCAACACCCCGCGATAGGTGAAAATCCGCGAAGTAGAAAGAGTACCGTATTGTATTATTATTATTTTTATTTTTTATAATTTGTACGTAGTTATTTTATTATAACAACACCACGGGGGAATCGACGTAAGCTTACATAATAATCCGCGATAGGTGAACCGCGATATGGCGAGGTATTACTGTATTTCATTTCTAGAACACGGTAAAGTGAAAGGTAAAAACGCTGGCCTATTCGGCTTCGGATCAAGAACAGACACACGCACTAGAAATTCTGACGCTAGGCATATTATCCGAAGCTCTGCTTCCATCCGTCGTTTCTGCTAATACGCGGCCTTCATCACCCTAATATACACAATACTCGTAGCTTTTATTCATATCTCTAATATTTCTTCGTCTTCTCCTACAAATGCATTACATTCTTAAAGTTATTCTTTTAATATTATGTACGAACTTGGTCCAAAATGCCAAAGCAATAAATATACATATATTCCCCATATCTGTTAAGCGTTTACACAAAGAAAATTTTGTTCGTCCACTTGTTTTTCTTGTATTTCTTATCATCATCATCATCTATTCACCTAATTGTTGTTATTATTATTATTATTGTTATTATTATTTTGCTCTTTCTTAAAACTAGTTACAAATCATCCATAAGTATATAATTGATTTTATGCATCCTGTGTAAAATCAATTATTGTACACCCAATTTCTCTTTCCATTCCTAGTAATAACGTTAGTAGTAATAACGCATCGCAAATATTACACAGTACAAATTATTACTCTGAAAGATTTCTTTTATTGATCGTAATTCCATCAAGATATATTAACAGAAATACATGATACATTTCCTCTGTTTCCTATACCCGCAATTTTCTTTTTCTTCGCCTTGTTTATGTCTTTATGTATAACCGTTCTTATACTTAATTCTTACCCGTGTCATATGCAACTTTTCGATAATTTAGGTCAGATGATTTATATCATAACCAAATAACCACCCAACCATTTTTCATACAAAATATTCAAGCAGCGAAATAAATGCTAAACCGTTCGGAAGAAGAAGAATAGCTTTAGGTTATGAAAGAAACTTTCAGCCTTTCATAAGTTTACGTCTGTTCTTAGAATATTTAACAACGGTCTATATAAATGATTGTCTCTTAGCTTATGAATTGTTAGTAACTTCTTATAATTTTCGGACTGCACATGGCCTATAAAGAAATGCATAACCCTACAGGAAGTACTAAGAGGTTGCTTTAGTTCACAATCGCCATACTTCGGCTTGTTGCATAACAATTTATCTCATATTTATTAAATACTTTTGGGTTTTAGAATTTTCGAGCGCAGAGATGTTGGATCTTTTCGGTTTGAACGGCAGTTTTTAACATAATTTCTAGGTAACTAAAAAATTTTAAACTTCGTATACTGGTAGAATGTGTTTATAAAACATCTTTTGCTCTTGGCTTTATTGAGGAAATTCTATGGTTTGTAAGATATTTGTTATTTTTTTCTTCAATTTCTGCAATTTCAACCAATCACTGACGTCTATTGAGGTTTAAAAAATCATTCTGTGCCGTATGAATATGTCCCTCATTTAAGAAACAGATTGGGTTTATTTACATTTGTGAAGAAAAAAGATATCCTTCCCCCCACGCCTAACCCTAACTAACCCTAAATCTAAAATAGATTGAAATGCAATAGATCGATTCTAGTGTCATAATTATGGGTGAAAATTTTATATGACACCGCTAGAAAAAACTCCCGTTCAAACCGAAAAGATCCGAGATGTTTTGCTGTTTTAAGTATTCCACGATTGTGATAACCAATTATATTACATTAGTTTGTCACGCTTGGTTTATATACTTTTTGTCTGAAGAGAACTTGAAACTCATGCGACTAAGCTTCTACATTCGTTTGTACTAGAATATTCGATAGTGTGAAGAGTGAATCCACGTTCACAAGCTACCAGAATATTCTTCTCTTTCTTTTCTCTCTTTTACTTGTTTCAGTCATCTGACTGCGGCCATGCTCGAGCATCGCTTTAAGTCGAGCTCATCAACCCCAGGACTTATTCTTTGTAAGTCTAGTACTTATTCTATCGGTCTCTTTTGCCGAACCGCAAAGTTACGGGAACGAAAATAAACTAGCATCGGTTATCAAGCGATGTTGAGGGGACAAACACAGACACACATATATATATATATATATATACATGCATACGACGGGCTTCTTTCAATTTCCGTCTGCCAAATTCACTCAAGTCTTTGGTCTGCCTGAGGCTATAGTAGAAGACAATTTCCTGAAGTGCCACGCAGTGGGACTGAACCCGGAACCATCTGGTTGGTAAGCAAGTTAACACTCAGCCACTCCTGCGTATATCTGTAATATAAATAAAAAAACAGTGCATAGTAAGACAGGCAAAATGCTTCAAGTGATATTTATCTCCCTTTACATTCTGAGTTAAAGCATTTTGCGAGTACATTTTGTCAGTCAGCTCGTACAAGTTTATAAAATAAAATAAAATATCAGACAAGAATTATTGGGTGTTATTCTAAAATTCCTATAGATAATCCAATGTATGGATTGAATTCTAGAAGGAACATAAATCTTAGGCACTCCATTTCAATAATTGGTTTCTGACACGTGTATACAAATTAAATTTTCTGCGATTATTCGACAGTAAAATATTAGCATATCTAAACGTTAAGACTGCAGTCCATCATTACCAGCTGCTTATGAATAAATATTTTATTATCCTCGGCCATAATCTAAAATTCCTAACATTTTGTAGAATTGAGTAACCTTCAACGTCACCGTAATTCTTCGCTGTCTTATTCAACGTTTGTAGAACATTTATGGCGTAATGTGCAGTTATTTAGATTTAATTATAAATTTACAATTGATTAGGTATTTGTTTAAGTTATTTACGTTCGCAAATATTGATGAATGTGAAATGTATAACGACCAAACTGTAATATAAAATTTAATGAACCATATATGTATCTATCTATCTATGTACGTACGTACGTATGTATGTACGTACGTACGTATGTATGTACGTACGTACGTATGTATGTACGTACGTATGTATGTGTATGTACAGTCTCAGGAGAAATGTGTTAATTTTAGCTACGCAATAATTGTAGATATATGCACCGCTTTCATCACCGTCATGTGAATATTGTGTTTCATATATATTTCCCAAGTTTGCAATCTGCAAATATTTTTTCCATGTTTATTAACTCCTTCTGCTTTGATTATTCAACGTTGTCACGTCTTTCGAATCAATCTTTTTGATGTCAGCTTTTAATTTATCCTCGGCGTACGTTTTTCATGTTTGATTTCAAATTTATTTCCTCGATTTCACCCTCAAATTAACGCTAAAGTAAATATAAGTGGACATTATGAAATTTATTTCTCTGTGCTCTACTCACGGAACAGCAACTGTAGTAGTAGTAGTAGTAGTAGTAGTAGAAGCAACAGCAGCAGCAAAATAAGAAGGTGCGTACTTTGTTCTGATTGCTTTCAACATCCGTCTCAGTAACTCAATCATACTTACTTCTCCGTATTTTCATTTTGTTAAATGCACCTCTTCCATTCCTGCACACATTTGTCTTTCTTCATAAGTATTAAAGTTCCCCAAGTGCTGAATACTACACACAATATTTCAAGTAGAAATTAACTGATCGTACCTAAAACCTAAAACAACTGGTTTAATATCTGTCATAATAAGCATTGGTGATGATTTCCTTCCTGGTGATTTAAATGCATTCCTGGAGCGGTTATAGTTGTTTCCAGCCATGATCATTATTATTATTATTATTATTGAGGCGTAAGAGTGGCTGTGTGGTAAGTAGCTTGCTTACCAACCACATGGTTCCGGGTTCAATCCCACTGCGTGGCACCTTAGGCAAGTGTCTTCTACTATAGCCTCGGCCCGACCAAAGCCTTGTGAGTGGATTTGGTAGACGGAAACTGAAAGAAGCCCATCGTATATATATATATGTATATATATATATATATGTGTGTGTGTGTGTGTGTATATATGTTTGTGTATCTCTGTTTGTCCCCCCAACATCGCTTGACAACCGATGCCGGTGTGTTTACGTCCCCGTAACTTAGCGGTTCGGCAAAAGAGACCGATACAATAAGTACTAGGCTTACAATGAATAAGTCCTGGGGTCGATTCGCTCGACTAAAAGGCGGTGCTCCAGCAAGGCCACAGTCAAATGACTGAAACAAATAAAAGAGTAAAGAGTTTTATTTTTTTATCGTGCTTTCACTTTACTACCGAGCGCAGCCCGGTGTGCCTTGGGTATTTGCTGTAGTTTGCGGTGATGCTTTTACAGTTACTGTATTGAAAGTGTTTTGCGTAGGATGTGTGCAGCGCCCAGTAGTGCAATCTTATGTATGCTATATATATTTACAAGTCCTAGTGTTTTTGCCATGTAGTTGTCTGAATATTTTTTATCATACCTAATGCACCTACTATAACAGGAATTGTCTTTGTTTCTAGATTCCACATTAAAGTTACCCCTATTTATATTTTGAAAAATACAATATTTATTATTATTATTATTATCATTATTATTATTAGGGCGTCGAACTGGCAGAAACGTTAGCACGCGGGCAAAATTACGTTCTGTGTTCAAATTCCGCCGAGGTCGACTTTGTCTTTCATTCGATGAAATATGTACCAGTCAAGTGCTGGGTCGATGTAATGAAGTTGTACCCCTCCCCTCAAATTTCAGGCCTAGTACATATAGTAGAAATGATTATAATTATCATCATCATTACTTTTATTATTATTATTTTCTTATTATTATTATTATTAAGTCGACGAGCAGGCAGAATCATTCGCAAGCTGGACAAAAAACTTAGTTATTTAGCGCGTTGCTATATTCTAAGTTCAAATTCTAACGAAATCCACCTCATCTTTCGTCCTTTTGGCGCCGATTAATTAAGAACCAGTGAAACGCTAGTGTTGTGCTTTTAGTAGAAAACATGATTATTATCACTGTTATGTTTAAGGTGGTGAGCTGGCAGAAACGTTAGCACGCCGGGCGAAATGTAAGGAGGTATTTGGTCTGCCGCTACGTTCTGAGTTCAGATGCCGCCGAGGTCGACTTTGCCTTTTATCCTTCCAGGGTCGATTAAATAAGTACCAGTTACGCACTGGGGTCGATATAATCGACTTGATCCGTTTGTTTGTCCTTGTTTATCCTGTGTTTAGCCCCTTGTGGGTAGTAAAGAAATGGGTATTTCATCTGCCACTACGTTTTCAGTGTTTAGCCCCTTGTGGGTAGTAAAGAAATGTTTAGCCCCTGTGGGTAGTAAAGAAATGGGTATTTCATCTGCCACTACGTTTTCATCCTTTTGGGGTCGATAATTTAAGTAGAAGTTACGCACTGGGGTCGATATAATTGACTTAATCCGTGTGTCTGTCCTTGTTTGTCCCCTCTCTGTGTAGCCCCTTCTGGTCAGTAAAAAAAAATAAGAATCGTTACCACATCGGCCATTCTGTCTGTCTGTCTCATTGCGTGGCACTTCTACTATAATTTCGGGCCGAACAAAGCCTTGTGAGTGGATTTTGTAGACGGAAACTGAAAGTAGTCCTGCGTATATATGTATATGTATGTGTGTCTGTGTTTGTTCCCCTCCCAACATCGCTTGACATCTGATGCTGGTGTATTTACATCCAGTAACTTAGCGGTTCGACAAAAGAGGCCGATAGAATAAGTACTCGGCATACAAAGGATAAGACCTGGGGTCGATTTGCTCGACTGAAGGCGGTGCTCCCGCATGACCGCAGTCAAATTACTGAAACAAGTAAAAGGATAAACGAATAACTGATATTCCAAAAGTACCAGCAATATATTAGTACTAATTATTCTCTCTCTCTCACACATATTCTCTCCTTCTTTCTCTCTCTCTCACACACTTTCTCTCCTTCTTTCTTTCTCTCTCTCTCTCTCTTAGTTGGCAACGTGTAAAATGCTATACAGGATCAGCTGCAACTACACATTCTAACAAAAACAGAAGATTTTAGCGTGAAACGTGCAAGACCTTCTCTTGAAAGAAAATTAATGATCTACAATGATTGTTCTTCAAAGAAGGATCCATGAACAATGCAACAAGGAACAGCGGTGAAATAACTTCAAGTATTTAGATACATTGTCTTTTTGTTTCATTCTCAGCTTGGAATCAACAAATTTCATAGATCTGTTTCATCCCCCAGATTCGATAAACTAAGTCTCCCGCATATATCTGCGTTTATAAACACCACTGATCCCCCACTTATACATCACTCCGATGAAGTGTGAAACAAAAGCAACGTTTGTCTTTATTCCCTTAAGACTCAACAGATTTAGTGAGATCATTAGAACTCCGAACTAAATACCTAATATTATTTAGATACTTCCTGCTATATAGAAAGTTGAAAACCTCCTAGATTTAGCTTTGCCTTTCATGCCGATAGTCTAAATTACAATAAGAGCTATTAATACACAGAGGTCGACAATATCAGAGAATCTAATTATCGATTTCCTTATTCGATAACATTCTTACTTGAAATACCCTGAAGAAACGTTTCATGCAAAATCCATACCCCTCTACCTGCAATTAATAAATTCTTCTATTTCCTCAACTGGTATTTCAGCATCCAATTTAACTCATATTAGTTCAACACCCGTATCTTAAATCTTTTTCTTCTCTGCATATATTTTCGGTTAATACGCCTATTATTTTTCCTTCAATAATTTTTTGGAATTTCACCCAAATAGTTAGTACAAGTTTTTCCGTCTCTTTCCATTTACCTCTGTATATCTTGTACCATAACACTTGTCAAACATCCATACTTCCTACTCGTGCTAGCTTCATCAAATCTTCTTTGTTCTCTAGACGAGAAAAGTCCTTCATCTTGCCAAGTTCCGAATATTCCGTGTTTATGCCGTTAATAAGATTACCATTTACATTCCATGCGTTCGTTTACTTAAAACAGCTTTCTTTCCATAACTAACAAACGCAAAACAATTATACAGCTAGAAATAGCAGACAAAATCGGCAAGGAATTAAAAGCCAACGTCTTAAGGGAAGAAACGTTAGAATTCTACATACAGTTAGATATATTAGAAATCGTAACCCTAGGACAACAGGCAATAGCTGCTTTTGGACTAAGGAATTGCTGGATTAAGAATTACCTGGCGTAAGATAGCAAAAAAAAAGGTCATAGGGAGATAGAGAGAGAAACAGAAAATGACAATAAAATCAGGAAAACAAACCTAATAGGGAGGCGTCTATGCCATGACCAAATCTAGGAAATTTATTATTCAAACCTCCTTCAGATTACAAAGTATTATCATTACAGACTATCCACAGACTAAATAATAAGCTCATAGATACAATATGTATGAGAAAGGGATGTCCTAGTCTTCCATAAATGGAAACGTATATTATGCAGACACAAATTCGTATGTACATTCGTTTATTGACACAGAAAAGACAAAATACAAAATTTCTCGCAATAATTTTGAACTCGGAACGTACAGAGTTGAGAAAATATTAATGAAGATAGAATTATCGATAAGATGCCACTGTGAATCGATCCCACGATTTTCGATCGTGAGTCGAATATACTAACCACTAAGCCAAACGCTTCACTGGAAACGTAAATAAATGTTTTAAAACGCTAAAGAATTTATCCAATTTCCTCAAACTATTTAGGATCAAAATGTTTAATTGGAGAAGATATTGGCTGATATTTCTAGCTGATAAAGTGTCAAGGGAGTGGATTCCTCGCACGCCGTAGCAAAATAATTATTTCTAATTGAGACACAAAGCAAGCATTTTCGAGAAGAAGCTGTTTAGTGAATCAACCTAAATACATGCCAAATGCTTTATTTAACGAATCTACAGGAACGAAAAGCAAAGGTAACTACGGTGTGATTTGAACTTTGAACACAATACACCAGAACATACAACGCAATGCTTTTACACGACTGTCAAATAAATCTGCAAAGGCAGCGACATTAGATGTTCCGAAATAATTGTTTCAAATATTGGTACAGGTCCGGCAGTTTTAGAGAGGAAGGATAGTCCATTATAATGATAATATGTATTTTGAATCCGCTATTCGATTTAAGGTTTTTCCTCGATTTTTTTTTATAATAGGATCAATTTATATTGAATTCATTAATTTTGTTTATCGAATGCTTAAGACCGTTTTTGAAAGGACCAATGAAACGAATCCTGTTGTAAAGGTCTCTCCTTTTAATTTTGATTATATAGTTATTTCTGTTCTATTTTAACAAAACTGCCCAACGAACGGGAACGTGAAACTCTGAGTAACAGCTTTTCTTATATTTCTGCTGCTTTTAAATAAAGTATATATATATGTATGTAGATACATAAATATATATGTACGAATATATATATATATATATATATTATAGCATCTTTATCGTATCCAGGGTTAAAGATAGTTGGGTCAAATTTAGCTATGAATATAACTCCGCAATAGTTTTCTGCCTGAAGTCATCTGATTGACAGCATTACCAATTTATGGAATGGAATCCTGCCCAGTCGCTGGTATTTTAATCTACAGATTTCATAATGATTAATGGCTAAATTCATGTCGAGGAGATTTCATCTCAGAGATTTACAGGCACGGAGTGTATGTCAAAGTTATATCCACGAGGCTATAACGGTTCTGCGAATTCATTCACTTAGATTTAGGAATTTATTATCAACATAAATATCATAAGGCAACACTCTTAGCGGCATTTCCTTCTTGTTTAGTTTCTGAGTTCAAATTCCACCGAGGTCCCCCTTGTCGTTCGACAGTTGGGTTTCGACGAAATAAACACCAGTGGATCGACTAACTTCATCTTCCAAAATTACTGGCCTTTGCCAAAATTTGAAACTAATATGTATATCATTAAGTGAAGAAAAATATGGCGGCGAACTGACAGACTCGCTAGCACGCCAATTAAAATGTTCAGTAGTATTTCATTCGTCTTTACGTTCTGCGGTCAAATTCCTCCACGGTTGACATTTCCTTTCATCTTTCCGAGGTCAGTTAAATAAGTTCCAGTTTAGCAATGCAGTCGATGTGATTGACTTACCGCCATCTGGTGGAGGGAGCTGCGAGTGAGGTAGTGTAGTTGTAGGGGTAAGCTGATGGTCTACAAGGGAAGTATGGAGAAGGGGATGGCGGAGTGGAGAGGGTGGGCTGCTCGAAGAGTAGTTTGACGCAGATGACAGGGGTGTTTAGGTGCATGACAGCGGGTACGAGAGATTGTTGGATTCATTTGGAGGAGTTGTTTGACGTAATATGGTTGTGTTACATCTTGCCCTTTGTGGTGGAGTATGAGGATATAAGAAAAAAAATGAACAGGTGAATATTTAATTTTAATTAACTGTAAAAACATATATTAATGTGCACCTTTAATTTTTAAAATTAAAAAAAGAGAAAAAAGACTCTGAAATAATGTATTCACGTGAACTTTTAATTTTCAAAATGAAAAAAGAGAAAAAACTCTAAAATAATGTATTAATGTAAATTTTTAATATGAAAAATGAATAGAAAAAACTCTAAAATAATGTATTAATGTGAAGTTTTAATTTGAAAAATGAAAAGAGAAAAAACTGTAAAAATCATATGTTAATGTAATCACTTGGCTTCGGGGATCGAATGGGCATTGCACCTTATTTTGTCATTTATTCATAATATCGTTAGTTTTTATTTGTTTTTGTTATTACTCAATCTCCCTTATTGTTATTTTAGTTCCCCGAGTTTAAGTTTTGTACTGTCTTTATATTGTGTTGTCTTTGTGTATCGTCAGACATATTTGTATATCCTTTCTACGGGTAATAAAAAATTAGGCTTACCGCCATCAGCGATTGAGGAAGGTTGAATGTAGTGGTAGAAGGAAGACGTCCTAATTGTTGTATTGGCGGGACATGGGGCCATATGAAGGCTCAGTGCCCCTTGTTTGAATTTACTGGGAGTGAAAAAAGAGGAACAGTAAAAGGAAATGGAAATGACAATAGAAACGCGAGTGGTAAGGATCGAGTTGAAAGAGGGGAGTGATGGCTTTGTCAGCCCCAAAAGAAGGAAAAAAAACAAAGACAAGAGGGTATCCGACGGAAAAGACAAAGTCAAACAAAATTAAGGAACGAAGCGAAGCCAAAAATACGCATGAAATAATAGAGTACGAAAATAAGGCTTACTTGGCAATGTATGGGAAGAATGTGGACGGAAAAAAAGATGGCGAAATAGGAGGGACTGGTAAGAGTGAAGTTGCCTAGAGAAGGATTCGATATTGATGATAGAGGTGTTTGGATACCTGAGGAAAATTTTGAAAGATTTATGGATGCATTTTTGGAACATTTGAAAACGGTATATGAGTTCTGGTAGGTTGAAGTTACACCTCCTGCAGTGGAATACGAGAGGTTGAAAGGAATAGATATCAAGATAAAAGAACTTCTAGTATTTTTTATATTAAAAAAAAGTTTGGAAAGAAACAAAAAAATGGCTGTGAAAAAATGTATATATGTAGATTTTTTTTAAAAAGAAAGAACTGTGAAAATGAAACCACATGGCTTTGGGGTTCGAGTTTGCATTGCGCCTCATTTTCATTCTTTCATATTATCATTCGTTTCTTCGTAATTTTTCTTCTAATCTCATCCACGTCTTGCTAATTTTTAGTTCCCCCAGTTTATGCTTTGACACGTTTTGTATTGTTATTGTTTTGTATTTGTCGACAAGCTTCTACGTTGTCCTTTATAGGTAATAAAACACTTAGACTTACCTCCATCAACGAAATGCTTGACCTTGTGTCAAAAATTTAAAACCAATATAAACATCATAAATCGTATGTGTTCCTAGACTAAGTACCTTGTACATTTTCGTGAATTTGTGAAATCAATGCATTTGGAATATATTGCAATATATTTGATGTCATTCTCCGTATAGGAAAAGGTAGAGAAATGTACTTTAATTCATCTGAAAGCTGCATGTTTTAGTTCAATTCTTACCTTGGTGGGGAGAAAGGAAATGAAATTTAAATAGTTGAAACTTGAAGTCAGGATTGAAAATTGAGAATTTGAAAAAGTTTTTAAAGTGACAGTAATAAGTTTAAATGAGTCTACCTATAATGCCGTTAGGTGTCTCCCAACACATTCTTGTACCTGAAAACACACTGCATATATATACACACATGCACACACACACATATATACATATCTATGTTGGTGTATTTCAAGGAACTCGTACGCATATATGGGTAAATTATATATAGATAATATAATAAATATGCCCTTTTAAAACCTAGCCAGGCTCATGGACCCGGTTTCCTGGTTTCTATGACATATGTGTTCCCCAGCTGGATGGGACGCCAGTCCATCGCAGCGTTACTCACTTTTGCCAGCTGAGTGGACTGGGGTAAAGTGAAATGAAGTGTTTTGCTGAAGAACACAACGCGTTGCCCGGTCCAGGAATCGAAACCACAATCTTGCGATCATGGTGCTGTCATCCTAACCACACACACACACACACACACACACACACACACACACACACACACACACACATATATATATATATATATATATATATATATATATATATATATATTCTAAACATATGTATGTATGTGTGTGTAATCATATCTACGTATATTATCATAACGCTGTGTTACAGTGTATGTGTGACAGTAATAGTCGCAGTAATATTAATACCAGCAGTTTTCTGTACGATGAATGAATAAGTAAATAAATAACTAAGACGATAGAAATGAAAGCAGACGTTTTATTGCATTAAATATTCGTCACCTGCAACGCCGAAACATATGTAATTCTTTTGCTGCTATTTCATTATTGTTTTATTCGCTTATTTTTCGTTGGTCTTTAAAGTCTACATCTGTGCATTACATGACTAATTATTATATATTCGTTTAAACGTTTTAAAAAATAAAATAAAACGCACACAGACACACACTACGAAGGTAACTGCTTCCAAGAATGTGTCTGACTAATCTTACTGGAGAATTTTTACTTAGATCTCTTCTTATGTACATTATCGCAAAAGCATAGCATTTGAATCCAGGCGACAGCCCAGCTCAGCCCAACTCACTTCAGAAGTATTCTTCTGAGGAAAAAATGTAATTGAAACAAAATTCATACAATAAATACGTTAACAGATATATTTCAGGTATTCATTCTAATATATATATATATATATATATATATATATATATACATTTACATATATATATATATAATATATATACACACACATATATTTATATTCATATATATATATATATACATATATATATATACACACATATACATTTACATATATATATACATACACATATACATTTATATATATATATATATGTATATACATTTACATATATATATATATACATTTACATATATATATATATACACTTACATATATATATATATACATTTACATATATATATATACATATATATATATATATATTTGCATATATATATATATATATTTGCATATATATATATATACATTTACATAACTATATATATATATATATTACATTTATATATATATATATATATATTTGCATATATATATATATATTACATTACATAACTATATATATATATATTACATTTACATTTATATATATATACATACATTTACATTTATATATATATATATATAATATATATATATATATATATATACATACACATACATTTATATATATATAAATATATATACACACATATACATACATATATATATATATACACATACACATATACATATATATGTATATATACATATACATACATATATATATATATGCATGCATGCATATAAAGAGAGAGGAGGAGAGAGGCTGGTAATGTCCCACTGAGAATGATGGAGAATACAGAAATATCTTCTTGTTTCCATAGTTATTTCCTGTTATTTTTTTTCTTTTTGTGTTTTAGCTATTTTTGTTGTATTTTTTTTTTTTTAATCTTGCGAGTCAGGTGTCTTAAAATATTTCTTTTCATTCATATAATAGTCTGAAACAAGCAAAGTTTCGTTTGTTCCAGACAGACAGCAATTGAATTATTTACTATCGCTGATTGCTCGTACTAGAGCACTACCGCATTAACATTATAAATAATATGAATACGATCTATCTGTCTTCATATTTAATCGTGAAAAAGTTAGGAGAAGGAATATCTAACATATTTATTCTTTATCTGAGTGGAATGTTAGAACCAGTATTGTAAATGCCATTAAAACTCCGTCAAATACTCTGTTCTTCGGAAAGAGTCTTGTCACAGTTACCCGTTAAGTCAACGACCTGCATGAAGTAGCAGTTACACGAAAGCGTATTCTCTTCGTCATAGTTGAAATGTAAGGAAACTTACATAAAATTTTGACATGGATATTTTAACATAGGCGGGATCGTTTCGGTTTGACCGGCAGTTTTTTCTAGCGGTGTCATTTGAAATTGTCACCTATAATTATGACCTTAGTATCGATCTATTGCATTTGAATCTGTTTTAGGGTTAGGGTTAATTAGGGTTGGTTAGGGTTAAGAGAAGGCACTACTTGTGATAAAATTGACTACTGTTTCTTGCAGATCTAGGAACCAAATAAAAGCATTCTGGCATTCTCGAAGGTTTCCGGAATGTTTAACTCTTTTTGCCATAGGAAATATTCTTGCAGATATCTTTTATAGATGTTGCAGCTGCAATATATTTTTTTTTATAAAAGGTGTTCCGTTCTTCACTGTTCATATATAATTAATGTTTATTGTGGTTAAAGGTAGTTTTTGTTTTCGCTGTAATCGGTTTATTTATCCAGTTTTGGGATCTGTTGATGTTCTTAGCGAAGGGCTTGTTTTTGTTGTTGATCATAATAAAGAGAAGGAGTGGAGAAAAATAGTGTTTCTATCGTCGATGTTTGTAATGATGATGGTATTGCTGGTGGAGGTGATGGTGAAGGCGGTGGTAGTGGCCCTGGAGATAATGAGGTTGGTCGTTACTATATGTGAAATACGTTGATGAAGATGATTATTTGGATGATGATGAGGAGGAGGAAGATGCTGACGATGGTGGTAATGATGAAGGGGAGAAGGAGGATTATGTTGATGATGATAGTGGTGAGGATGGCGATGGTTATGGTAGTAGAGGTGATAGTGGTGTTGGTACGCTTAAAGGTGTCGGTGAGGATGATGACGATGATCACGAGTCGACATCATAACCACCACCACCACCACCATCATCATGTTGCTGTGCTATGAAAGGCGTTGTCCGAGAAAAAAACAAATATTCTATATATACACACACACACACACACACACACAAACGATATTCTACGTTGTAACTAAGGAGGAAGTAGTTTATCATATCAGACGGATTCTTCTCCAACAAAATCCGTTATCTTATTTTCTTTATTGTAGAAGTACTGCCATTATTATTATTATTGTTATTATTATTGTTATTTGTTGTAGTAGTAATATCTGTTACAACGTGGGAGAGTGGTAAGGAATGTTAGGGTCGGGTAAACGAAAACGAAGCACTAAGGGAAGTCTTTTGGGTTGGGCTTTTTATTTGCAGATAAACAAACATAAATAAAGCAAAAACAGTTTTTCCCTCCAAAGCTGCTGCAATTAAATTTATCTTTTCTGGAAACGAGAAAACTCTAATGTAATATCTACCTTTATGGGTTCGTCTTTAAAATATTTCCACGGAATATTTCTCCCACGAGTATTTCCTTCTCCCGATGTTGTTTTCATAGTGAATGTATGTTTGAGCGATGTATAGAGACAGAGAGTCTGCGTGTGTGCCTGTCTATGTAAGATAGTCTTTGTATCTTTTTATGTGTGTTTCTTCCGTTCATCTTGTTCTCAAATATTTTCTTCCGTTTGTTCTTGTCGTTGTTTTCGTGCTTCTCATCCACGAGTTTAACTTTTTTGTTATTACTTCCGGTTTGAAAACCACGTTATTATATTACAACGTTCGTTTTGCTCTAATTGTATTCTCAAGATTATCCACACCCTCATCTCTCTCTCTTCCACTCAATACAACTAAAATCTTGCTGGCAGAATCGTTAGCATGCCGGGAAAATTACTTAGCGGCGTTTCGTCAAAAGGAGTTCAAATTCCATGAGACCCGACTTGGCTTTTCATCTTTTCTGTGTCGTTAACATACGTAGCAGATAGTAGGTTCGATGTAGGTGATAATCCTTCACCTTCAAAATTTCAGGCCTTGTGCATTTAGAAAAAAAATGCTTATTCTTTACCGTTCTCTCGTAATTTTGCCCAAGTTTGAACAGAACTGAATAGGCGTAGGAGTAGCAGTGTGGTAAGTAGCTTCCTTACGAACCGCATAGTTTTGGGTTCAGTCCCACTGCGTGGCACCTTGGGCCAGTGTCTTCTACTATATCCTCGGGTCAACCAAAGCCTTGTAACTGGATTTGGTAGGCGGAAACTGAAAGAAGCCCGTTGTATATATCTATGTATGTTTATGTGTCTGTGTTTGTCCCCTCAACATCGCTTGACAACTGTTTCTGGTGTGTTTACGTCCTCGTAACTTAGCGGTTCGGCAAAAGAGACCGATAGAATAAGTACTATGCTTACAAAGAATAAGTTCTGGGGTCGATTTGCTCGACCAAAGGCGGTGCTCCAGCATGGCCACAGTGAAATGACTGAAATAAGTAAAAGAGTAAGAGAGTTACCCATTTGTAGAAATAATTAAATAGAAATTATTAGTTATATAAACATAATTAGTAATATATAAATAATTAGCTATATATATATATAGATATTTAGTTATATGTAATTAGTTAATTATATATAGATAATTAATTAAACATAATTAGTTATGTATAGATAGAAATAATTAGTTACTTATGTTACCAAATTCATGGCAGCAGAGCTTTAAATGTTTGAATATATACAAGAGAATTGGAGAAATTTTCGATCATTATCTTTGTCAGTCACGTGTCAGCTACATTTCGCCTGATTATAGGCTTTTAACAGAATAAAATCTGGTGTTTCCGGATCGTATTGGTAAGAATAAAATGGAAATGTTTCTTTTCACTATTAAATGTACTTGGAATATACTAAGTGGTTTCACGTGCAGTCGGTCACAGTTTTCAAACAAGTAGAGAAATAAATGTGCCCACGCGCGTGTGTGTATCTATATATGTATCTACGTATATATGTAGGTATGTGTGTATACATGTTTATGTGTGTGTGTGTGTGTGTGTGTGTATACTCTTTTACACGTTTCAGTGTGGAGGCGCAATGGCCCAGTGGTTAGGGCAGCGGACTCGCGGTCGTAGGATCGCGGTTTCGATTCCCAGACCGGGCGTTGCGAGTGTTTATTGAGCGAAAACACCTAAAGCTCCACGAGGCTCCGGCAGGGATGGTGGTGATCCCTGCTGTACTCTTTCACCACAATTTTCTGTCATTCTTAATTCCTGTTTCTGTTGTGACTGTATTTCAAAGGGCCGGCCTTGTCACTCTCTGTGTTACGCTGATTATCCCCGAGAACTACGTTAAGGGTACACGTGTCTGTGGAGTGCTCAGCCACTTACACGTTAATTTCACGAGCAGGCTGTTCCGTTGATCGGATCAACCGGAACCCTCGTCGTCGTAACCGACTGAGTGCTTCAATTCCACACGTTTCAGTCATTCGACGGCGGCCATGCTGATGTACCTTCTTTAGTCGAACAAATCGCCCCCAGGACTTCTTCTTTGTAAGCCTAGTACGTATTTTGGGTCCCTTTTGCTGAACCACTAAGTTTCAGAGATATAAACACACCAACATCTGTTGTAAAGCGATGGTAGCGGGGACAACCACACACACACACACACACACACACACATGTGTATGTATATATATATATATATATGTATATATATATATATATATTATATATATACACACACACACACACACACACACACACATACGACGGGTTTCTTTCAGTTTCCGTCTAATATATATTACTTTACTTCCCACAAGGGGCTAAACATAGAGAGGACAAACAAGGACAGAGAAACGGATTAAGTCGATTCTATCGACAACAGTGCGTAACTGGTACTTAATTTGTCGACCCCGAAAGGATGAAAGGCAAAGTCGACCTCGGCGGAATTTGAACTCGGAACGTAACGACAGACGAAATACGGCTACGCATTTCGCCCGGCGTGCTAACGTTTCTGCCAGCTCGCCGCCTTATATATATACACACACACGACGGGCTTCTTTCAGTTTCCGTCCAATATATCCAGTCACACGGCTTTGGTCGGCCCAAGGCTACATAATTCCTCATCTCTTAAATACACACACACACACACACACACACACACATATATATATATTATATATATATATATTATATATGCCCCCTATCATTTCATGTTAAACTATTAATCAACATATTTTTCTCTCCCTGTTTTTCTTTGTTTTCTTCTTCCCGGGTGTAATCTAATACACTGACTACTTGTCCCCTTAAATGTCTTTGTGGTTTCCTTTTTTCCTTTACATTTAAACAATATGCCTGCGCACGCGTCTTTGTGGATTGGTTGATGTAAGTGTGTATTGATAGACTTCTGTGTCTGTGAAGACGTGTGCAGTGGGCAGCCTTGTGAAAAACGGCCCCGAACACTTCAAACATGTCAGAAACATTCGTAAAACTAGTATAGAAACTGAATTATAAAATAAAGTATCAAAAACAAAAAGATTTAATGAGTATTCTCTTTTATAAAACCAGTACCTAATGAGAAGCCGAAGATGGTTTGAATATCTTTATTCATGTAATACACTTCTGAAGGAGAAGCTGAAGGCTTGTTTTGTTATGATACATGACTGGAGGAGCGGTCGACGACCTGTAATCATTTAATTCGTACACCATTCGTATCTAATTCTGCCGGTAATTGCCTAAGTCGAGAGTTATTTGCATTTCATTTCATACAAAAGGATAACAAATAACATGTGTAAATATATAGGTGTGGATATATGGCGGTTTTATATGCAATTACGAATTCCATTTACCTTCCCGATGTTCATAAGCATGTGGATATCTGGCTCTCTCACACATACACGTGCGTGCACACACACAAACGTATGTGTATATGCACACATGCATATATACAAGCACACACACACACACACACATACACACAACACACACACACACATATATATATATATGTATAAGTGAGTCTCCTTATTTACCTAAAACTCTATTTTCTATTTATTCTTTTATTTATTCTTTTATTTATTCTTTTATCTACGTTACCACTGATTCCTTTGACCATTCCCCTAAGAATGATAGCTTGCGCCATGCCTACCCCAGTCCCCCACCACCACCCCTTTAAACCTGCCTAAATGTATAAATGCCAAAACTACTCTTGTCACCTAGCTTCCTGATGATTTCTTTTGAATGAAACAGTTCTAGTCCTGTAGAAGCTCCTTCTATAACATATATATATATATATACACACACACACACACACACACACACATTTATCTATATATCTATATATATATATATATATATATATATATACGATTAACAAAATTACAATACTGTTGCAAAAATCCTTTGTTTTGAAGCATATATTGCTATATTTCGAGATACCGTTATATTTAAAATTGATGTAAAGATTGTATGGTTCAATGAAATGGGGTAACTTGAAACGGTTGTACTGCATTACGACTTCAAATCCTTTTCTTATTTTATTTTATTTACCTTACTTCGAGCTGTGAATTAAATACCGGACTGATTTGGTGCTTCAATTTAAGTACCGAATTGAACTGAATCTTAATTACTTATATGTCTATTACATAAAATCCGTTCTCACTGTGTATCTTCTAGGATCTCAGGCATCCTCCATCCGATTGCACTCAAATTTGATATGTAGATACCGACGATATCAGAGCGTGCATAAGTTTTCAAAAAAAAAATTTTAATCGATTCCAGGTGAGAATGCGATCGATAAAGCATTCTTTCGAATAGAGAAAAGTCTATCTTTAGATTTTTCTTTTCTGGTGACTCAAAATTGGGTTAAATCAGTGTTTCTCAAAGGGGACGGTCGGACTAGTTGTTTTGAGAAAATTAGGTTTAAATGTTTGACAACCTCAGCACCGTCCACTGGACGGGGGTAGTGGGGCCTTTTGCTCCTGTGTGTATATATACATACATATATATATATATATATATATATATATTCATTTATTCTTATACTCTTTTACTTGTTTCAGTCATTTTACTACGGCCATTCCGGACCCCGCTTTTAGTCGAACAAATCGACCCGGACTTGCTCTCTGTAAGCCTCGCACATATACAATCGCTCTTTTTGCCGACCTGCTGGAAGTAAACTATTGGGAAGTAAACATACCAACATCTGTTGTCAAGCGATGGTGGGGGACAAACACAGACACACTAATACATACATACATATAATAATAATAATATCAGGGAGTATATCCAAACTTACAGATTTATGTATATATATATATATATAAGCATTAATAAATCTCCGAACGAGATATAAACAGTAACCGCTCGACAACGTAAAGTGTACTAGCCATCTGAATGTGGCTAGCCACTGGGGGTGGGGTGTTACTGACCTTTTTAGCCCCAGGAGATCAACGTCTCCAGCTGGCGTTAGACACAATTTCAGTGCCCTTGTGTTATTTGCAAAGGGAGGTCATCCTCCCTCGAAAACCTAAGTGATACATACGGACTATAGTTTCAAGGTATTTGCCTCTCGTCAACGCATGGTAAACACCGGTTTTCGATGAAGGAGACCTTTGCAATTAATATTTAACGTTTTTCCCAGCAACTACAGTCACTGATTTAGAAATTAATGCTTTCAGACATTTTCAGGCCAGCTGGAGACGTTGATCTCCTGGGGCTAAAAGCGTCAGTAACACCCCACCCCAGTGGCTAGCCACATTCAGATGGCTAGTACACTTTACGTATATATATATATATATATAATCATTTAATTAGTTCACCACTCGTATCTAACTCTACTGATAATTACCTAAGTCTATCACTGTTTGAGATGCCTAATAGTGGTTTTATCTCTAATTTAATTTATATATATATATATATACATACATACCCCACACACACACACGCTATGGGCTTCTTTCAGTGTTCGTCTACCAAATCTACTCACCAGGCTCTCGCCAACCTGAGACTATTGTAGTAGACACTTGCCCAATGTACCACACACTTGGACTGAACCCGGAACCATTTGGTTGGGAAGCAATCTTCTTACCACACAGCCACTGCTGCGCCTCTGTGTATATACTTAGACTCTTACATCGATACAAATATTCAAAACAGTAACCAAATATATCACGAGACAGTATAAAATACATAATTTATGAGGTGAGCTCAAATATTCCCACCATGATACCATTGTTTGTATGTTAACATACGTATACATAAATGCCTTGATACATTTATACGCACGTACATATTCAGACTTTTAAGCACCCACTTGTGAACGGCGATATCTGTAACTCTGTATAATACCGTGAGATACACACACATATCAGGTCATCCAATAATTTCTGTCCGATTTTACCATTTTTAAATTTGAATGAAATTTAGTAGTATTTTAGAATGTCTAACGGAATTAAAAATTATTTTTGTGTATTTGTTTACCTTTAAACTAATTAAATATTATTTTACAGAATAATAGAATAAAGATTTCTTTGATTAAAACTCTTTCTAACATGGAAGTATCGAAAGAGCATTTCAGGCACATAATGCTTTATGAGTATAAAAAAGGAAACTCTGCAGCCGAAGCTACTCAAAACATACACTCAGTTTATGGGAAAGAATGCTTGAATGGAAGAACTTGCAGAAGATGGTTTACAAAATTCAGAAGTGGAGATTTCAGCCTTGAAGATGAAGATCAAACAGGACGTGCAGTTGAGTTTGATGACAAGCTCCTTGAGGCATTACTTGAAGAATATCTTGCACTATCAGTTCAAGAATTGGCAATAAAGCTTAGTTCAAATGAGATAACTGTTCATTGTCATCTTCAACAACTTGGAAAAGTTCCTAAATTTGGAAAAGGGTGCCTCATGAATTGTCCGAAAGCAACCGCAAATGCCGAGTTGGCATCTGCTATTTTCACCATTCTCGCGAATTTATTACAACGTTTTTCGACAGACTTGTGACTGTTGACGAAAAATAGATCTTCGAAATGGATAGAATGTACGACTCTATTGCAGGATTCTGAAACCACAAGTCTGCTGGGCTGGTCATATTGCAAGATTTAGAGAAAACAAGTGGTTGATTACACTTAACGAATATTATACAAGAAATTGAGAAAAGCTACGCGGAAGTTCTCTATAGGACGGCGAGAAGATAATTTAATTGAACGATTTGGAACAAACTTGGAACAGGAGACAATCAGGAAAAAATTAAAGATAAGTGGAACCAGCGGTGTATAGCAACACCCGATAATATGGATTATAGAGTGATAGATGTATATCGAAAAGTAATTGATAATAGAAGTATTTTTGCATTATTGAACAACAATAGAGAGCTGATACATAAATTATTGGCTCCAGAATGGGAGGAAAAGAGAGGGATAGCACCTACAGTATTTTGGCTCCGTTATGAAAAACAGTCATTATACTAAACCTGTGACCAACAAATTAGTGTACCACAATATGTTACCAACTGCTGGAAATAGCAGTCAAACCGCCTATAGATATAATTCTTACATCTTTGGATATGCGAATTTTCTATTA
Source organism: Octopus sinensis (assembly GCF_006345805.1). NCBI lineage: Eukaryota > Metazoa > Mollusca > Cephalopoda > Octopoda > Octopodidae > Octopus > Octopus sinensis. The sequence goes on from NC_043017.1 coordinate 27,373,752, forward strand.
TATGACAGACACTAGGTACAGAAAACAATAAATCAGACACGATTGTCACGGTTGGATTAAATGCTTGATGATTGGTTCTTTGCTCAGGTATTGGCAGAAACGTTAGCACGCCGGGCGAAATGCGTAGCCGTATTTCGTCAGCCGTTACGTTCTGAGTTCAAATTCCGCCGAGGTCGACTTTGCCTTTCATCCTTTCGGGGTCCATAAATTAAGTACCAGTTATGCACTGGTGTCGATGTAATCGACTTAATACCTATGTCTGTCCTTGTTTGTCCCCTCTGTGTTTAACCGCTTGTGGGTAGTAAAGAAACGGGTATCTATCAGGAAAGACATTGGACATCAGAAGGTCAAAAGGAGCGTGAAAGACTAATGTAGTAGCAAAATTTATACGCGACAAAATTAC
>NC_043017.1:27381654-27387640 GCF_006345805.1 Octopus sinensis
GAACTCAGAATATAGTGGCAGACTAAATAGACAATAGTAAGTACCGTCGAAAGTATTCTTTAAACAAGTCCGTCATCTTACAAACTCGGAAGATTTAAACATCGTTCTGAAAACTCTTTAAAACCTATGGAAAAATATTGTTGCGAAGACAATGATAAGGAACATAAAACGAGATGTGACGGAAAGGCTTTCCCATGGTTCGTTCAGTGGGGAAGTTAACATATCAAACGGATGAAACTACCAGATCTACTACAAATGAATTTACAGATTGTTACAGGAAAATTTACACAATGAAATGTGAACAATCCTTCCAACAACTTGGCTTGGGTGAAACATTTACCAAGATGAAGGATGATGCATATAATCTAACTTCAACTTCAAATACCTCTGATATCTCACCTACGGCATCAACAATACTATATGAAGCTATCAACTACGAACCGGACAGTTAACCTAGCAGCGTTCCTTGGCAGCTAATCATAAATGTTATTCCAAACATTCATAATTAACTTTACAGTTACGCTAAAATGATAAAATTTGCTAAATTAAGAGCAGTAGTGCTACAGTGTAGTAATGAGAGTCAACTTTACGTCTAATAAACTTGTTTAAAGAATCCTGTGAAATTGATAAAAACATGATTATACATTAAAGTATTTTATTTTTTTTTAAATGTATTATTTTTGCTTCAAATTTTGGCACAAGGCCAACAATTTTATGGGAATGTGTAAGTCGGTTTCGTCGACTCTTGTGCTCAACTGGTACTTATTTTATCGACTCTGAAATGATGAAATATACCTTGACGCAATTTGAACACAAAACATAGTCGTACGAAATACATAGCGGCATTTCGTCAAGCATGCCAGACGACTGCATTCATATCATTTATCTTTTATCTATTATTTCACTCCGTCATTTTGACTGCGGCCACAAAAGGGCGCTGCTTTGAAGAGTTATTTTTAGTCGAACCGAACCGGCGATTTTTTTTTTTAAAGCTAGAATATATTTTGTCGGTGTCTTCTGCCAAACCGCTAGGTTACGGGAACTTAAACACACCAAAACCGGCTGTCAAGAGGTGGTGGAGGACAAACGATGATATACACGCACACACATATATTTATATATATATAAGTAGTTGAATGAATTATCTTAGTATGGATAATTCGGTTAACCGATACCTGGGTAGCAAATTCACGTCAGAATTTGTTCATCTTGATGCTGACGTAAGTTCCTTGTTTTTCCTGATGAGAAGGCGGCATAATGCACCCCTTATTCCTTTGAAATTAGGAATATGCAGTCTTCGAAACATATGTCGAGAATAAAGGAATTTTGTTAAATCGTCGTTCAACTCCATTCTTTCATATATATATATATATATATATATATATATATATATATGTGTGTTGTGTGTAGTACAGATAAAGGGTTAAATATAATTAATATAATATCTATGATTCACATAGCTTTATGAAATCTAATGTTGACTTAGATTAAGTTGAAAATATATGATATATTATTATAGGACATGGTGTTCTTCTAATGCTTTACTGAGCGGTTATCAAAATATTGAAACTGGTCGAAAAAGCAACCGATAAAGAATACATAACTTTAACTAGACTCGAACCTACGCTCTTTCTCACTCCGCATTTATATTCACATATGCATACGCAGCAAATTCTGAATCTGTTCGTTCTTCGATACTGCTCGGTTATATTTTTTTTATTATATTATGTGTGCGATTATATAACTTCTTAATATAAATGGACGATGTGTGACATAAAGGTTTTCTACATAATACATTACAGTGGTACTAGAAAAGAAAAAAAAAAAATAATAATAATTAAATTTTATGGAAATGAAACCGAGATAAATCTATCTGTATATTATCGCGCGAGAAATTTTAAATAGATATTTGAAGGAAATAAAGCAATCCTTTTACAGAAATCTTTATATATAATATATATATATATATATATATATATATAACGTGTATATGCGTATGTTCATAATCTAATTTTGCTATTTATGATATATTCATGAGATCTTTTAAACATGTTCGTTCTAAACTAAATACTTGAAGCAAAAACACAAGAAGAGAAGAATGTTCTTAAATAATAAATGCGAAGAAACAGAACAAAGAATTAAGGGAATGTGTGAATCGGATATTCTATATTTATATCCTTCTTTCGTTTCGTGTTCTTTCCTGGATTCTGTTTTATTATTACTGTTATCATTAGTGGTATGTTTTGGGTTTCTTTTTTAGTTATTGTTGTTATTAATATTATTATTATTATTGTTATTATTATTATTTTTTTTAGCGTTATTATTTTAAACATTGCGCATGTTTCGATATTATCTGAAATACGTTCACGCAAATACTGTGACAGCATAATGTATAAATTATGATCAACTGTATTCAATAAACAGAAGTAAAATAAATGAAGGCAACTATATACTCACACACGCATGCGCGCATGGAAGCATGTGCTCAGCCTCGCCACGCACACGAACAGAGCAAACACACTATCAAGAACAACAACACATACATACACACATATGTACGTGTGTGAGTGTGTATGAAAAAAGTGTTTGAAAATACGAACACACACGCACAAGCATAGCTGAATACATACATATATACACCTACATACAATCTATATTTGATATAAAATGGATTGTGCAAATGTATGTATGTATGTGTGTGGGCATATATATCATTCGTTTTTCTGTATATGAGTGTGTGAGTTCATATACATATATCTATATCTTTATGTATACCTTTTGCTTTTGCCTTTTCTAAATTCTGCTCTCTCTCTCCTCTCTCTTACTTTGTCTCTCTGCCTCTTTCTCTCTTCTTCCCTCTTTCTTTCTACACTCTCTAGACATCTCCGTGTGCAAAACGTAGAAAATGGTGGGTTATATTTCCAAACCAGCTATCGTTCTTCAAAACCCTTCCTATCTCCTTTCCCACTCCTTCGTTTCCCCACCCCCACTTTTTCTGTCTTTTCGACTGCACAAACCATGAGAGAGAGTATCATTATACTATGATTGATAGACGGCGCCACTTGTTCAAGCTAGAGCGCACGGATTTCAAGAGCTTATCGATGAGTTTTTCACAATAGTTGACATACTGTCAAGATATGCACACCATCAGATCATACAGCCTAACGCTGCTATGCATTTAACGTCTTTAAGAGCCAATACCAAGTATTAACTTCAATAACTTACTCACCTCTGAAGTTAAAGTTCATTTTATCCAACGAACACAGAGCTACGAGGAGTCATGCAAAAGGGAAACGAAATTATACTTTGAAAAATATCAAAACCGGCCTATTTGGTAACGTGTAATGAAGAAGATGAACAAATAGATAACTATAGATAATAAATGTTGATTGAATGAGAAGATATATGTGTGTGTGCGAGTGTGTGCGTGTGTGTGTGTGTGTGTGTATATATATATATATATAGATGTGTATATATATAGATGTATATATATATATATGTGTGTGTTTGTATGTATATGTGTGTGTGTTTGTGTGTTTGTATGTATATGTGTGTGTTTGTGTGATTGTATGTATATGTGTGTTTGTATATATATATATATATATGTGTGTGTGTGTGTATGTGTGTTTGTATATATATATATATGTGTGTGTGTGTGTTTGTATATATATATATATATATATGTGTGTGTGTGTATATATATATATATATATATACATACACATGCAAACTTAGACACATTCATACACCTACCCACGAAGTAGCTTACATACATACAAATAAAACTATCATTATCGAGCGATATAACTGAATATGTAGATAGATCTACCCCTAACACACACACACACACACACACACATATACGTGTATGACCGTGTGTGTGTCTGCATATATTTGTGTGCATGTGTGTGTCTGCATGTATATATGAATATATATTATATATATATATAACTCTGTTACATGTTTCAATCATTAGATTACAGCCATGCTGTGGCTCTGCTTTGCAATACAATATAAATATGCAATAAGTCAACCAGAAGGAAATAGAAATGCATAAAAACACACGAACAATTATAAATATTCGCGTATATATACACATACATACACACGGTTTCACCAATGTGTAGACACACGCATACAAACTTGTATACATATATACGTACATCCTGCATACATATGTATGTATATATACATATATGTAATACTTAATAATTAAGGTTCAGCAAAGATTTGCTTTACCACATACCGAAGTTTAGAAATAGCAGCCAAAAAACGTTAGCTATTTCTTCTACTTTAAAATGGTCCTTTTTTCATGCCGAATTCTACTTGGTGAAATTATTGATTACTTCCTAATAAATTAATTTTACCTTTGTTATTATACATATATGTATATAGAGGCATCCATACACACATATATGTTTATATACACACGCACACACACATGTATATATATATATATATATATACACACACATATATAGTATATACTAATGTACCAAACATTTGGATATTGAGTCACTCCATTATTTTTACAAAGTATTAATAATGCGTGGCTGAGTGTTTTTGCGAGTATGCTTGTGTGTCTTTCTGTATATGTATGTACGTTTATATATATTTACATATGATCATATATATATATATATATAATATATATATATATATATGCGTGTATACGTATATACCAATAGACAGAAATACAGAGAAAGAAACAGAAAGATACTGAGAGAAATGGAAAGCTTGGTCGTCAGAGATAGGATATTATTAAATTTGGAAATATATGTATGTGAATACAAGTAGAATGATTCATCGGTATATTCATAGACAGATGACAATACTAAATATATTTTGTATGTATCATATATATATATAATTATATATATATGTATGTATGTATTATCTATTCTCGTATTTCTTATAGTATATAGTGAAAAACTGCATCATTATACGTGTGTTCGTGGGTCCTTCTGCTTCGGTTTGAATGTTCTGGCGTGTGAATATTCATCTTTCTAGATGTGTTTCAGTGTGAATCCATGTGCGTATATATTTCCTTATTGTTTTAATCTTCTACTCTTTTACTCATTGCTGTCATTTGACTGCGCACATGCTGGAGCACCACCGTTAGTCGAACAGATCGTACTCTAGGACTTATTCTTTATCAGCTTAGTGCTCATTCTGTCGGCCACTTTTGCCGTACCGCCAGGTGAAGGGGACCTAGGCACAACTACACCGGTTGTGAAATGGTAGTGTGGAGACAGACACACACACACCCACACATGCATATATATATATATATATATATATATATATATACACGACGGTATTCTTTCAGTTTCCGTCTAGCAAATCCATTCACAACACTTTGGTCGGCTGGAAGTTGTAGTAAAAGATATTACCCACAGTGGGATTGAACCCAAAGCTATGTGGATAGGAAGGAAGCTTCTTATCACACAGTCACGCCAAAATAATAAATTTCTCTGGTGTTTGTATATCTCGCATTATCCTTCAGAAAATAATATATTTTAACTATTAAATTGAATTATTAATATATAAATCGTAATAACGTGGGAATGTTTATCAGCAATTGCTTTAAGAAAAAACGAGCTACAGTAAGTTTAAATATGTTGGTTAGAATCAAACATTTGCAGTTAAACTACGTTAATATGTGACCGGATCAGGAAGACAAAAATCTCAAGATCCTTGTGGCAAAAATATAAAGTTTAATTATTGTATTTGTATCCTATCGACCACCTTTCGCGAAGCGCTAAGTTACATCGGTTTAAACGCACCAACGCCTGTTGTCAGTCGGTGATGGTGACAACAGAGACGCACTTAAATTATTATATAGTATATATATAATATATATATTGTATATATAATATATATAATTAATTAATAAGGGTGAGAGAATTAGATACTAATTTAATAGTATATCTATCTACATCAAGTGGCCTAGTGCTCCGAGAACCTGGATTATTATAATAATTTT
>NC_043017.1:27387740-27405240 GCF_006345805.1 Octopus sinensis
AGATAGAAAGGTATATAAACATACATGTATATATCTGTATATGAATATATATATATATATATAAAATATACACACATATTTGCATATTTATACACACATATTTGCATATTTATACACACATATTTGCATATTTATACGTGTATATATATGCATGTTATGTAAGAATGCATATGTGTATAAATATATATATATATAGAGAGAGAGAGATTAGTTTTTCCTTAGGGCTGGCCGGATCGGAGCGATCTCAAGATTAATCAGCCGAAATTGTTAGGATGATCTTGTTCTTGACTGAAGATTGAAGGTTTCGAATGTCCGTCCGTGTTTTTTGCATCGTCTTCTAAATGTTTTACGTCCCAGTTTGTATTTTTTACATATAAATAATATATATATAATATATATTATATTATATATATATATATATATATATATATAAATAATATATATATATAATATATATATATATATGTATGTTATATATGAATGCATATGTATAGATGTATATATATATGTGTATATGTATGTTATGTATGGGATGTATATATATATATATATAATGTGTGTGTATATGTATGAATGCATATGTATGGATGTATATGTAATGTGTGTGTATATGTATGAATGCATATGTATGGATGTATATGTAATGTGTGTGTATATGTATGAATGCATATGTATGGATGTATGTTATGTATGAATGTATATATATATATATAATGTGTGTGTATATGTATGAATGCATTTGCATATGTATGTTATGTATGAATGTATATATATATATAATGTGTGTGTATATGTATGAATGCATTTGCATATTTGTATCTATATACATGTACGTATATATGCATGTATGTGCGTATCTATATATTTGCAGATAAATGTATAAGTGGGTAAATGCGTACAAAAATTTATCTATAGAGTACTAATGAGAATCCTGCATTTACTCCACAATCACTGAAGCTTTAGATTCTTAACTATAATTATTGCAAGCATTTAATTACGTTATACTTAATTAGGTTCCGCAGCACCAACGCTGAGAAAGTGGGCCTAAGATAACAAGTACGACTACGGCTTGTTAAGAAATTTCAGCTTCATGCTATTAAAAGCAAACTGAGAAATATGTCAGGTATTTCAGAATATTAGAATTTAATAAGTACATACACAAAAATGTACAAATATAATCATAACTATGATTAAATATCCATTTGTGTGACTAAAAACTTATAGGTATACAAAGGAGTGGCTATGTGGTAAGTAGCTGGCAGAATCGTTAGCACGTCGGGCGAAATGGTTAGCGGTATTTCGGCTTCCGTGACGTTGTGAGTTCAAATTCCGCTGAGGTCGACTTTGCCTTTTGTCCTTTCGGGGTCGATAAATTAAGTACCAGTTATGCACTGGTGTCGATGTAATCGACTTAATACCTATGTCTGTCCATGTTTGTCCCCTCTATGTTTAGCCCCTTGTGGGTAATAAAGAAATAGGTAAGTAGCTTGCTTACGAACCACATGTTCCGGGTTCAGTCCCACTGCGTGGCATCTTGGACAAGTGTCTTCTGCTATAGCCCCGGGTCGACCAATGCCTTGTGAGTGGATTTGGTAGACGGAAACTGAAAGAAGCCCGTCGTATATATGTATTTAGATATATATATGTGTGTTTGTGTGTCTGTGTTTGTCCCTCTAGCATTGCTTGAAAACCGATGTTGGTGTTTACGTCCCCGTCACCTAGCGGTTCGGCAAAAGAGACCGATAGAATAAGTACTGGGCTTACAAAGAATAAGTCCCGGGGTCGAGTTGCTCGACTAAATGCGGTGCGCCAGCATGGCCACAGTCACGTGACTGAAACAAGTAAAAAAAAAATGCAATCAGTGCGGAAACATATTTTATTGGGTATCTTCTCCGAAGTGTAATACTTACCTGTATATATCAATATCAGAAATGATGTTGGCGTACCTGGTTATGTTAACAAATGTCTAAGTCGTGATTTTGAAAAGCTGGCAATAAAAAAGTAATCACCCAACGTGCACTTAGAAATAGCTGTAATCAGAATAGTGATATTATGAAGCGGTTATCTAAAGTTCAACATGTAAAAAATATCGATTTTGTTCTTTAATTTCCAGCGATGGAGTTTTGAGTCTGTTGTAAATATCAGCTCCTTTCCAAGAGATAAACTTTCAGAAATTATAACATAAATTCACCTTACTTGTATATAAACACACACAACCACACATATGTATATGGCCAACATGTATACGTACACAGTTATGTATATTTATAACGTGATGTCGTATTCAATGAAGTTAGCTTAAAGGGATATACGTACTTCCACGTAATTAAAACCATGCATTAAAATAATTGCAGTTAATACAAACATGGTAAAAGAAAGCATTAATAACTCTCCGAACGAGATGTAAACAGTAACCGCTCGGCAACGTAAAGTGTACTAGCCATCTGAATGTGGCTAGCCCCTGGGGGGTGGGTGTTACTGACGCTTTTAGCCTCAGGAGATCGTCGTCTCCAGCTGGCTTTGCAAACAGATCTCCTTTATCGAAAACCGGTGTTTACCATACGTTGACGAGAGGCAAAAACCTCGAAACTATAGTCCGTATGTATCACTTAGGTTTTCGAGAGGGTATGACCTCCCTTTGCAAATATCAGAAGTTGTGTCTAAAGCCAGCTGGAGACGACGATCTCCTGGGGCTAAAAGCGTCAGTAACACCCACCCCCTGTGGCTAGCCACATTCAGATGGCTAGTATACTTTACGGTAAAAGAAGTTCTCTGGGTATCTTGTCTTTGAATTAAGGCAGATATGCGCCTTTTTTGAGTAAATGGTAGCAGAAATGAAGAAGCGAAATTAAAAATTATATCATGCCGACTGGCTAAACATACGTCATGTTAAGTCAGGAAGCTGCGGTTCGAAGGGAAAATTAGTGAAACACACGTATAAATTTTGAATTAATTTCAGGCATGTATCAATTCCATAAATGGTTTCGCGATGAAACATTGATTGGTTACATGCAGGGGAGGAATAGCTAATGGGGTGTAAATCATATCAGCTAATTTCACTCCACAGGGTAGCAAATTCCACCCGGAAACCACTTCCATTGAAAACAATAGGCCTTCTTTCATAGGATAATCATATACAATTACACACATCTATACATGCATATATTCACATACACACATGCATTCGTTCATATATATATATATATATATATATAATATATATATATATATATATATATACCTATCCATATCTATCTATCTATCTATCTATCTATCTATCTATCTATATATATATATATATATCTACCTACCTATCTACCTACCTATCTATCTAGCTATCTATCTATCTACCTATCTATCTACCTATCTAGCTATCTATCTATATATTTACCTATCTATCTACCTATCTATCTATATATTTACCTATCTATCTACCTACCTATCTATCTAGCTATCTATCTATATATTTACCTATCTATCTACCTACCTATCTATCTAGCTATCTATCTATATATCTACCTATCTATCTACCTACCTATCTATCTAGCTATCTATCTATATATCTACCTATCTATCTAGCTATCTATCTATATATCTACCTATCTATCTATCTATCTATCTATCAATAGGCACAAACATCTGTTCAAGTATTCATTGGACAATTTATCAAAATTTGCCAATGTTCTTCCATCCTGCCTCCTATTCATTCATCAATCCCATTAATCAGTTAAATACGAAGCTACTTAACAAGCAATCCATAAAACTTGCTCATTTATCAATCCACTTCACAGCATTTTCCCTATTCTTTAATTCTATTATTCCGATGGACATGTTGAAGCCAACATATTGTAACTGTACAAAGTCATCCAAGCACTCTGGATGGAATTAACCAACGAAGAAACCTCACTAAAGTGGTTCAATTTGCAGTGAAGTTAGCCGTAAAAAAACATTCAGTAATCTTTAAAGAATTAGTAAGATATGAGCAATTGAAAAACATAGTGGTAAATCGTCTTTACCAGATAACGTTAACTTTTCTTTCTTACTTGTTTTACTTGTTTCATTTGACTGCGGCCATGCTGGGTTACCAACTTGAAGTATTTTTAGTTCAATTTATCGAACCAAGTACGAGGGTGTACCTGAACGTGGCCGGAAACGTGCTCTGTGGGACAAGCTAGTTAAAATTTAGTCTTCCGTCACTAGAAGCCACTTGACGCAGCCGTTGGGCATCAATCTACCGACCGGTGTCGTCTTCTGTGGTCGTATTGCTACGTGATGCATCATTGCTTTGCAGTGCTGCTCTCCTCTTTGTCGATTTTTGCGATCGCTGAAAAGAAGGAAGAGCATGCTTCCAGGAAAAGATGGAGCAGCGTACGTCCTTGAAATTCTGATGGGAAAAAACGGCGGCCAAAATAGTTGTCGTGCTTGAGACATCTTGCAAGAATGCTGCCATGAGCAAAATAGAAGTTTACGAGTGGCTTCCACGTTTTAGGAATGGTCAATTGTCGCTTGAATACCAATCTTGTTCAGGACGACCGTGGATCTTCCAAACGAATGAAAACATCAGGAAACTCCATGAACTGATCTTGGTGGACCGTTACCGAACAATTGACAAAATTGCTGATATGAATGGTGTGTCCTGGAGCGCCTTCCAACGAATTTTGAGCGAGGAATTGCGAATGAAAAAGGTAGAAAATATGTGCCGCGCTTGCTGACGAAGGATAGAAAGAAATCACGGCTGAATAAGCGTCGTGAACTGAAAGAAAGTTAGAAGTTGATACGGACCTTTCTGCCAAGGAAACCACTGGTGTTGTAAGGTGGTGCCACGGCTACGACCTGGAGACGAATCAGCAATCAAGTCAATGGAAGCATTCCATGTCATCACGTTCCAAGAAAGTGCGTCAAGTGAAGGCCAATACTGCTTCGTATTTTACCCGGCGCGCTAACCATTCTGCCAGCTCGCCCCCCTTAACTATTTACTCTTTTACTTGTTTCAGTCATTTGACTGCGGCCATGCTGGAGCACCGCCTTTAGTTGAGCAACCCGACCCCGGGACTTATTCTTTGTAAGCCTAGTACCTATTCTATCGTTCTCTTTTGCCGAACCGCTAAGTTACGGTGACGTAAACACACCAGCATCGGTTGTCAAGCGATGTTGCGGGGACAAACACAGACACACAAACATATACACACACACACACATATATATATACATACATATATGCGACGGGCTTCTTTCAGTTTCCGTCTACCAAATCCACTCACAAGGCTTTGGTCGACCCGAGGCTATAGAAGACATTTGCCCAAGGTGGGACTGAACCCTCAACCATGTGGTTGGTAAGCAAGCTACTTACCACACAGTCACTCCTACTCCTATTCTATAATATTTTAAACTATATTTATAATATTAGTAAAAGATTTTTTGTTTGTTTAGGTGGTGAGCTGTCAGAATCTTTGGCGCGCCTGACAGTTATGCTTAGTGGCATTTCGTCAGTTTTAAGTCCTGGGTTTAAATTTGCCCTTTGTTGATTTACCTTTCATCTTTTTGAAGTCGATTACGTAGGTACCAGCTGAACACTGGCTTCGATGAAATCGATTTACCCCAGCCCGAACTTTCTGCCCTTGTACCAAAATCTGAGACCAATATTCTTTTCTACTCTAGGCATAAGGCCTGGAATTTAGCGAGAGGGGTCCAGTCGATTAGATCAATCCTAGTACGAACTGGTACTTAATTTATCAACTCCGAATGGATGAAAGGTGAAGTCGACCTCGGCGGAATTAATTTGAGACCAATATTAGTAAACTTTTTGTATCTCTCACTACAGTCAAGCCATTAAAATATTTATCTTAATCCTGCCGTGCATGGATATATGAAATCATGCTGTAAAACTATGATGTCCGTGTTTGTCTATGTCATTTCTATTTTTTTTTTAATTTGTCTTTTTCTTTTTTGTTAGATATACACCTGGATGTGTGTAAAAACTCTTTGTATTTCTGTTGTTGTTAGAGAAATACAATGGCGTGATATAACTTGTTTAGTGTTTACACAGAACCTCTATTTTTCCCCGAGCTATTATCCACAAAATTAATCATTACTTTGAAATGCGATATGACTCGAGAAAATACAGAAATTTAATGCTGTATATTAAGATTAGAAAGCTAACATTACTCGGATGAAAATGACAGAAAATAAAAATCAAAAATTTATGAGGAAAATAGCGATCATTGACCTCACTGTACAGTTAATGAGAAAAGTCTCTTCAAAATAGCATGAAAGAGAGAATGAGAGATAGACAGAGAGAGGGAGAGAGAGCTGTATGGTAGATAATTCAGATTTTAAATTATAAATACAATGATCCTTCAGGGCATCCATATTCCAGTACATAATTTTAGAATTCTTGTGCCGAAATATGGGTGTCAATTTTTTGGCACTCGGCCAGCAAGTTTGAGGGTGGGGCTAATTCCGTTATATCGACTCTAGTGTTCAACTGGTACTTAATTTATCGACCGCCGAAAGGATGACAGGCTAAGTGAACCCCGGCAGCATTTGAACTCCCAACGTAAAGACGTACGAAGTACCGCTGCGCATTCTGTCCGGAGAGCTAACGATTCCAGCGGCTCGTAGCCTTTTGCCTAGCCAAAATATTGCTTTCAAATTTTGGCTCAAAGCCAGGAATTTTGGTGGGTGGTGCTAGTCGATTACATCGACCCCAGTTCAATCGGTACTTAATTTATTGAACCCTGGAAGGATGAAAGGGAAAGTCGACCTAGGCGGCATCTGAACTCAGAACGTAAAGGCGGGTAAAGTACCATTAAGAATTCTGCCCGGCGCGCTAACGATTCTTGCGGATCGCCACATTTTGCTTAGCCAAAATATTAAAACTATTCATTATTGTCAAATGGTAAAATTTTGAAAAATTTGTTTTCGCTCTTGTTAAGCTTGACCCAGGATAAACTCCGACTGAGCACTCCCATGAGCACAGCATTATCGCATGCGTAGATATTATGACTTTACAGACTTTTTCTTTGGTAATTATTTTCAAAGATTATATTACAAAATGCTATTTTAGAAAGTAACTCATTTTTAATAGGAAAAAAGTCAAATAAGCAAAGAAAAATTACTTATGTTCCGGGTTCAGTCCCATTACGTGGTACCTTGGGCAAATGTCTTCTATTATAGCCTCGGTCCGACCAAAGACTTGTGACTGGATTTGGAAGACGGAAACTGTATATATATATATATATATATATATATATATATGTGTGTGTGTGTGTATGCATATGTGTCTGTGACCTCCCAACATCACTTGACAACCGATGCTGGTGTGTTTACGTCTCTGTAGCTTAGCGATACGGCAAAAGATACCGATCGAATAAGTGATAGGCTTGCAGAGAATAATTCCTGTGGGTAGATTTGCTCGACTAAAGGCGGTGCTCCAGCATGGCCACAGTCAAATGACTGAAACAAGTAAAAGAGTAAGAGTATGTACTTATTTAAATTTTGAATTAGAAGCAGCTCTTATAATGACCCCGAATTTAGGCACAACCAGCAATTTATAGGGAGTGGGTCAGCCAATTTCATCAGCTGTAATGTTCACTTGTTATTTTATCAACCTTGAAAGGAAGAAACACAAAGCCGACCTCGGTGGGATGTGAACTCAGAACGTGATGGACAAAATTCGCTACGCCTTTTTACCCGGCGTGCTAACTATGCTGCCAGCTTACAATATTGTAAGGACTTCTCATAATGGTTTCAAATTTTGCCACAAGGGCAGTAATTTTAGGAAAGGAGATGAGTCGATTACATCTGCAGTGTTCAACTGATACTTATGTTATCAGCAACGAAATGATGAACGTCAAAGTCGACCTCCGTGGAATTTGAACTCAGAACGTGAAGATGGGCCAAATGCCACAAATAATTTTGTCCGGCGTTCTAGCAAATCTCACCACCTTGTTATAATGCTGTGTTAATGTAACTCATTCTTACATAACGTATGAGTTGGTTTATGCGTTTATTGACAGCGGTATTCATCTAGGGAAAGTCCTCTCTCTCTCTTCTCAGTCGAAGTCGACTCTCGGTCACTCGTTGGATCAGTGTCCTTCAGTCAGTTCTATCTTTGGCCGCTTCTTTCAGATTGGCTATGTCCATTCCGATATCACTCTTGATGGTGTCAAGCCAGCGGGTTCTTGGTCGGCCTCTTCCTCTCTTGCTACTGACCATTCCAAGCATGATGTCCTTCTCCAGGGATTCTCTCCGCATAATATGACCGAAATATGCTAATCTATGCTTGGTGATCCCAGCTTCTAGCGACATTTTCGGCCTTATCTGGTTAAGAACGTCTCCGTTGGTGAGCCTCACTGTCCATGGAATCCGCAAAAATCTTCTCCAACACCAAAGCTCGAATGCATTAATTCTCTTCTGGTCAGCTTTCTTTAGTGTCCAGGTCTCGCATCCATATGTTTCTATTGGGAAGACAATTGCATTCACTAATCTGCATTTGGTAGCGAGTCTGATGTCTCTACTTTTCCAGAAAGTCCATGTGTTTTATTGACACCGGGATCTATCCTGGGAAACTCCATGTTTTGTTTATGCGATTATTGACACCCGGATCCAGCCATGGAAACTCCACGTTTTGTCTATGTGATTATTGACAGCGGGATCCATCCAGCGAGTGGTAGCACTTCCGGATATGTTTAAGATTTATTAAACCTAATTTTCAAAGAAATTAAGCTTGTCATGAAGCTAGAGTCTCATTAAACCGAGATTTCCATGGTGTATAAAGCGACCGAGGGCACAATAGTCTCGCTTGAATTGAACCGTTATCTTTTGCACGTTTAATCTACCTGCTGTTATTGGTGTTCACTTTCAGTGGAGCGAAATGGCACTATGAATTTAACCAGTTTGACCAGGGTCTTGGAAGCCAGGAGGCTGCCCCAGGCTCCAGTCTGATCTGGCAGTGTTTCTACAGCTGGATGCACTGCCAGATCAGACTGGAGCCTGGTGCAGCCTCCTGGCTTCCCAGACCCTGGTCAAACCGTCCAACCCGGGAATATGTGGAATAAAACCATAAAATCATAATTAACTGACCCTCCTGTTTTATTCAAAAACCCTGATCACTGCTCGATTTGTGAATCAAAACGATGGTAATGAGATCGTGAGTTCAAATCCACAGAAAAATCGTGACTGGTAATAGCCTCACGGTTTTTAAACGTGAACAACATCATAGAGATAGGAGTAAAATTCATTGAAGGCTTAGACTGGTGTCTTCGTTTCATGCTCTTGTTTGTTGTGACTGGGGTGCTCGAGTCATTCCCAGTTAGAGGTCCCAGAGTACAGCCGACTACGTCCACCCGCCCTCTAGAATGCCGGGCGAAATTCTTAGCGGCATTTGGCCCATCACTACGTACTGAGTTCAAATTCCACCAAGGTCGACTTTACCTTCCCTCATTTCCTTGGTCCTGTGTCGGCCCCTCTGCATCCTTTAAGGTAACGTCGTACCTCTGGAGATGTTTCCCCGATCACGTCCAGCCACACAGTGCGGGGCCCGTCACAAGACTTGCCACGAGGCCTGCCACGAAGCCTCTTCCAGCCCTGGTTATTTTCACAAAATATGATTTGAGAAACTTTTTCCAGGGATTTTTTGCATAAACAATATGCGTTACTATGAGATTCGTGATAGCTTTCCCGTCTTAATTCTAGCAGGTACTGTCATTACTTAAAGGATCATTTGCACGTTAATCAGATTATAGACAGTTACCGAATCACGCCATCAAGCATGCCAGATGTTCAGTGAACCGCTTGATCTTTCCATTACACTCTTACAGCGTCAGTGGACTAATCAGTAGTCAATTATTTGTTCACGTGTCGTTGATAGAAGAGGAATTCCAAGGAACATGTCGAGGTTGTTCATTCGTTATGTAAAAGGAAATCATTTTTGGTTCAGCTGTTGGCTTCGAGCTATTACGCTAAAATTGTACTTTACGAAGGGGTCATAACGAAGGGGGCAGATATATATTTGCGCATGCAGGTAGCATTTTGTATAACCTTGACATGGGCCTCTGACGATTATTATTATTATTATTATTACTACTACTACTACTACTACTATTATTATTATTATTATTATTATTATTATTACTACTATAATTATTATTATTATTATTACTACTATTATTATTACTATTATTATTATTATTACTACTATATTATTATTATTATTACTACTATTATTATTTATTATTATTATTATTACTACTATAATTATTATTATTATTATTACTACTATTATTACTATTATTATTATTATTACTACTATTATTATTATTATTATTACTATTATTATTATTATTATTATTACTATTATTATTATTACTATTATTACTATTAAAATTATTACTATTATTATTATTACTATTATTATTTTTATTATTATTATTATTATTGAGTGAGAGGGCAGCTCGTGTGATCAAAGTGACACTTCTGTAAAAATATACGAAGCCTAGTGTACCCATCATGACTACACGTCTAACAAAAGTACACAAGACACGTGAATTATAATAATAATAATAATGATAATTTTGGCACAAGAGGGCGATCCCAGTGATCAACTGTGACTTATTTTATCGACCCCGAAAGGTAAAGTTGATCTCAGTGAAATTTGAACACAAACGGAATGCCGCTAACATATTGCCCGGCGTGCACACAGATCTGCCAGCACACAGCGACATGGTGATCTCAGATCATAATAAACAACGTATTATCTTGCAGGTGGAATCCAGACAGAATTTTCTTCCAATCGAGTATCCAATCTATGTCAAAAGGGTCCTGTATTAAGGTTGTTTAAGGATATTGGTCGTAACACCCCTGCTTCCAGAGATGAATTATTCAAACACCAAATATTCCCTCTCAACACAGCTATGATCCTTCACCTCTACTTCTCGTGTTCAGAAATTCACATGATGTCAATGATGCTTAGGTGGTTATGGTCAAACAATTGACGAGCAAATTTGTGGTACTGGGCAAAGTATTTAGTGTAACCCATCTTTTACGATACAAACGATGTACATGATACCAATTCCACTCAGAAGTAAAGAGAGCCACTGACTGGTAATTCATCATCATCGTTGTCGTCGTCATCCTTCTTATTATTATTGATGCTATTATTATTATTACTATTAAGGTGGTGTGCTGGCAGATTCGTTTGCACACCGGGCAATATGCTAGCGGCATCCCCTCCGTGTTTATGTTTTTTGTTCAAATTTCACCGAGATCAAATTTACATTTCGGGGTCGATAAAATAAGTCTCAGTTGATCACTGGAATCACCCTCTTGTGCCAAAATTATTATTATTATTACTATTATTATTATATTATTATTATTATTATTGGCTAAAAGTCTTCGTTGGACAAGGCCATTTTCGTTTCACAAGATTCAATTCTAAACTAATTCCTTTCTGAGAAAATTCTTCTAAAAGAGATTTATTGGATTAACTAACAGCATTACCTTCGTTCCCATAATGCAACGATAATGAATAATTACCTTGCATTTCCGTCAGCGGCGAACAGTGATCTTTCACTGACCTGTAAATGAGTCCATTGGGGTAGGAAGAACATCGACTCATCTGACTTGCTCTGAATGATCCAGCATGTGATTAATTATCTTATAGTATGTAGGTGTTTTTCAGCTATAAGCTGTCAGCTAATTTTGAAGATATATTTAGATCTGTGCATTTGCATGCAATAGACCTACGTGTTCCGACGAATTCCGTACGAAGCCACGCACATCTTAAGTCCGGTGAGTGAAATGATTTCTGAAGAAAACGCTTCCTATCCAACGAAATTTTATGTTTTATTGAAAACCCATCAATTACAATCAACAAATGAGTTGATCTTGTTTATCGATGTTCAATATAACCCGCTTCGTTATGAAATCTGTCGTTTTAGGGCAATACCTTTTATTATTTTTTTTCTGTTTTTATTAATATTTCGAATGATACTATCGCATGTTATACTCTCTCTCTCTCTCTCTCTCTCTCTCTCTCTCTCTTTTACTCTTTTAATTGTTTCAGTCATTCGACTGCGGCCATGCTGGAGCACCGCCTTTAATCGAGCAACTCGACCCCGGGACGTATTCTTTTGTAAGCCCAGTACTTATTCTCTCGGTCTCTTTTGCCGAACCGCTAAGTGACGGGCACATAAACACACCAGCATCGGTTGTCAAGCTAGGCTAGGGGTACAAACATACGCGCGCACACACACACACATATATATATAACATATATATATATATATATATATATATATATATATATATATATATATATATATATACACGACGGGTTTCTTTCAGTTTCCGTCTACCAAATCCACTCACAAGGCTTTGGTCAGCCCGAGGCTATAGTAGAAGACACTTGCCCAAGGTGCCACACAGTGGGACTGAACCCGGAACCATGTGGTTGTTAAGCAAGCTACTTGCCACACATAGGATCATTATAAGTGAAATAACATGTTAGAGTCCTAGTTCTATGTAGACGGTCTTTTATAACTTACGCAGTTTTCAATGAAACTGGTTCTTCAGCATCAGGCTGGCGAGACTATTTAAAGTAAATTTAAATTTTTCCGTTTCTATTAACCAAAAATTCATTTATATATGGATGACTTATCAACTTAAACTTTGCCGCACGTTGAATGTATGATAATAATTGCGTGTATTTCAACATATTTTTTTTTGTTTCGGTGTCAGCACGATACAGAACTGTTCTTCTATCATGAATTTGAAATAGTTTTATTAACTCCAAGCATTGAAAAATATGCATGTTCTCTCATACCTCTAATATAATAGACTTCTTCCTCGTATACTTCACTCTAATTTTTATACCGCTGTTCAGCATAATTTGCTTCAGAATTATAAATTATACTTTGTTATCGCAGGATAAGTTATTCTAGGAATAGATCTTGAATGTTATAGTTTTCTAAACCTAAGGTTTATATATATATATATATATGTGTGTGTTTATTTATGCTTGTATGTATGTACGTAATAGATATCAAGTGTTCCCTGATAATCCGGTTCGGTTAACAACCAAATGCGCTTGGGACCGCCAATGCAGTGTTTCAGACATCTATAACGTTTAAATGTACGTACGAACAAATAATATAAAGTTGTCTTTACTATAGTTTCACGTGTGTGTGTGTGTGTGTATTCGTGTTGATCGATCGATAGATAGATAGATAGATAAATACATAGATAGATGAGAAATAGATAGATAGATAGATAAATACATAGATAGATGAGAAATAGATAGATAGATAGATAGATCTGTATCCATATATTTACGCGCGCACGCTTGTTTGTATATTGCCTCGTATGTCTGCATACGTACATTAATATGTGAATGTTTGTCGGGAACGAAGAGGAAGGAAGCGAAGTAGAAAACGATTGAGTGAATGGATGACAAGGAGATGTTGATAAAGAGAGAGAGAGAGAGAGAGAAGGGGGGAATAAGATAGCGATAGAAGAATGAGCAAAAGAAAGCGAGTGAGAAAGATAGAGTAAGCCCATACATAGCTTTATATTACATTACATTATATTATATATATAGAACTCATTTATATCAGAAGCTACACATCAGTAAAAATTCCAGCTCGCTACCATTTATAATTCTCCTTCGATTTGTATTTGATTAAAATCGCATTTGCTCTCACATCGTCTGCTCAACTTTCGTCGTCTGCAACGAATTTTATCGTCTGCCCTTTCGCACAAGCTTAGAGACCACGTTGCATTTGACTTCGTCTACTACACACACACAGCTTTGTTTTTGTTTAGTTTAACCTTCCTATTTTATTCTGCTGCCATACTATTTCCTTCTATATCAGTTATTCCAATTATATCTACATTTTCTCCATTTATTTGATTTTCAGCTGATTTCGATTTTTCTACGCTTCTTTTTTTTTCCCCCCTTCTGTCTCTAGTTTTATTTCTGTCTTTCATTATTTTGTTCAGCTCATTCTATTTTCCTTTTCTTTTGTGTGTGTGTGTGTTTTGTGTCATTTAATGTCGTTCTTTTCTTCATTCAAGCACCAATTTATTTATTTGCGTTACCTGTTTCTCCATCTCATAAGCATTTTATTTTTGGCAGCATTATATTTTATTATCATTTTACCTTACTGGTTTTATTTCTTTCTTTCTAGATCACTTCTCCCTTCTTCATTCTTCTTTCTTTCTTTCACTTACTTTTTGTATTTATTTATTTCTAGTCCCTCTTTTTCACATGCTCATTTACGTTCACTTCTTCAATCGCTTAAAACAATCTTTAAATTCATTTGTTTCAGCTGCCTCGAATTCTATTTATTCTCACCTTCAATCTTAACATCATCTTACAATTCTATTCTTGTTTTTTTCTCTTCTTTCATCCTTCTTTCTTCTTTTATTTTACTTAATCATTTATCATTAATATTTTCTTCTTTAACCAATCAAAATTGCTCTTCGTTTTCACCCTATTTTCCTTTCTATATTTCGTTTCCATGTTCATTCATTCAACAAGTACATTCTTTCATTCACTTATATTCTCTTTCGAAAGATCTCCTTCTTCGCCTATTCTCAGTACTTCATCCATTTCTTTATTCCTTTTATTTTTATTCTCCACGTAACTGCATCATTCCTCCTTCCTGATTCTGAATAAATCGCATAAATTATTGTTCTTGCGTTTCTCGTTATTTCACTCAATCACTTTCGCCTCTACATCCATTCACCTGGTAGAAACCTATACCACAATTATCTTTCTAACCCATATTCTATTCATTTGCACGTTTTGTTATATCGTAGGTTATTTCACTGATTCCTTTATTCACTCTGACGCTCAAATTTTCAGAGTCCATTTAAACTTATCTCACCCATTCTTGAAAACAATTGTTTCCTTCCGTGACTCATTCATGCGTTTATTTATTTCGTCACTCTCTATATATTTCTTTACTGCCCATGAGGGGCTAAACATAGAGGGGACAAACAAGGACAGTCATAGGTATTAAGTCGATTACATCGATCCCAGTGCGTAACTGGCACTTTATTTATCGACCCCGAAAGGATGAAAGGTAAAGTCGACCTCGGCGGAATTTGAACTCAGAACGTAACGGCAGACGAAATACCGCTAAGCATTTCTGCCAGCTCGCCGCCTTTCGTCACTCTATATAAACCTATTCCTTCCTTTCTTTTCTTGTAGAATATTTTTCATTCATTCACCACTTATTATTATTATTCATGTTAAACCTTATATATTACGTTCATTCGCTTAGGGATTTTAAAATGCTTATAAACTCCGCTCTTATAGACTTGTACGAAGCCATACGCTTCGTATTACAGGCATTCGTATATTTTAATGTTTCCTCACTTAAATATGTGTCTGTGAAGTCTCGTTGGCAAGTGTTGGAACATAGTACTTATATAAAACATTGGTTTCAGTCTCCGAATCCCGTAGTGCCTTGTATTCTTGAGAAACCCATTTCATTGATCTGGTCTATTCGTTTTTAAATAAATTAACCGGAAAGCCGCACTGGCCTGCTGTCCAAGTACAGATTTGCAGTTTCCGTCGCTTATACACCAAGGAGACCAGAATATGTTGTTCTTAATGAGTCCAAGCAATCGTGTGAGACTTAAGTAAAAGTCTGAGCATTTTATTTATTTATTGTTCCCAAGCTTTATAACCTCATTCCCGCACTCCCTTATATAATTTATTTCGTTCTAAATGACATACACTCTGCTTTATTTAATATAAACTCATTTACTCAATCCCTTCTATATTCTCGTTTGATCTATATTACATTTATTGATATATATTCTTTTTGAAATATTGTATAAGCCGATTTCCTCCAAATCTGCCATATTTTCTTTCGTTCTACAAAATATCAATTCGTTTATTCAATGGTCAATCCGCATAAAATCATTCGCTCAGTCCACCTTCGCACGATTTCGTTCTATATTAGATTTTCTTCTTTTATTTATTCTCCAATCTATATCAGCTTATTTCATTACCATTCGCAAATTTAATTTTGCGGTATATGTTCATTCAGACATTTTTTTTATAACTTTATTTTTTCAAACCTTTTACAAAGATGTCTTCACTTCATTCATTTTCTGAGCTATTCATCTTTAAAAATCCATTCGTATAACCCACTATATATCTCTTACATTTTCCATTTATCATTTCATTAATTCGTGTAAAAATTCTACATCTTTCTTCACTTAGTTTTTCTTCACTGCTTTTTACTTCATTTTGCTCATTCATCCGTTTACATTTTGTCAATGAATAAAATTTTTATATACATTTAATTGTATTCATGTTCTCCTTTCCATTCACCTGCTTTTTACGTTTGTCACATGCACCCATTTTCTCATACATGTTCTACCAATAGCGCCATTATTTATCTACTCACATTTCTTAATTTTTTAATATTTTTTGTTTCATTCTTAACTTCTTCCAAACCTTTAATTCATCTTACTTTGTGTCATCAGTATTCCTATCTTCGTTCATTCCTCTGTTCCTTCAATCTTTTAGGCGTCTAATGAATCGATGTTTTTAGCTCTTTCATACAGTACAAAATCCTTCTTTTCATATTGAGCATTTTACTCTCCCGTTAGTGCTACATCAGCGTTAACACTCACACGTACATGTACAAGTAACGAGGACATCACAAAACCCAATAACCCAATCTTTTTGGCGTCTAATGAATCGATGTTCTTAGGCGCAGGAGTGACTGTGTGGTAAGTAGCTTGTTTACCAACCACATGGTTCTGGGTTAATCTCAATGCGTGGCACCTTGGGCAAGTGTCTTCTACTATAGCCTCGGGCCAACCAAAGCCTTGTGAGTGGATTTGGTTGACGGAAACTGAAAGAAGCCCGTCCTATATATGAATATATATGTATGTGCGTGTGTATGTTTGTGTGTCTGTGTTTGTCCCCCTAGCATTGCTTGACAACCGATGCTGGTGTGTTTATGTCCCCGTTACTTAGCGGTTCGGCAAAATAGACCGATAGAATAAGTACTGGGCTTATAAAAAATAAGTCCCGGGGTCGAGTTGCTCGATTAAAGGCGGTGCACCAGCATGGCCGCAGTCAAATGACTGAAACAAGTAAAAAGAGAAAAAGAGAGTTCTTTCATACAGTAGAAAATCCTTCTATTCATGTTGAGTATTTCACTCTCCCGATAGAGCAACATCAGCGTTAACACTCTCACATACGTGTACAACTAATGAGGACATCACAAAACCCAATGACCTTCGTATTGCAATCCAACACAGACTTTGAAAAAATGTGGCCGGATTTATTGGGTGTTTTAGTTAAAGATATGCAATGTCTAAATTAAATATCACATAATTATGAGCACATAATTGATAGTATATTTAATCATTCTTAAAAATACTTTCGACAAAATAACCACAAAATCTACAAAAATGTTCACAAGAAGCACAAATTCTCCTTCAAATTCATTCACATATGCACATACCCCCC